>NC_063195.1:8237212-8313278 GCF_017589495.1 Alosa alosa | reverse complement strand
TACATCCATATATACAGAGAGAGAGAGAGAGAGTATTTTCTGTTTTTGTTTTTTGTCCTATGGTCTTATGTTCTTGTTTGTTATGTTGTATGTAACAACAGCTTTGGCAACACTGTTCCCATGTAGTCATGCTAATAAAGCAACTTTGAATTTGAATTTGAATTTGAGAGAGAGAGAGAGCAATACAGAACAGGTTGTCGGTCTGAACTGAAGTTAGTGCTGCATGTAAACACACACTTGTCACGCTACATTTATGTGTATGTATGTAATGTGTGTGTGTGTGTGCATATATATATATATATATATATATATATATACAGAGAGAGAGAGAGAGAGCAATACAGAACAGGTCGTCAGTTTTACTGAACTGAAGTTATTGCTTGTAAACAGTTAGTGCTGCATGTAAACACACTTGTCACGCTACATTTATATGTGTATGTATGTATTGTGTATATGTATACATAAATACATATATATATATATATATATATATATATATATATATATATATATATATATATACATAGATATATGTAAACACACTTGTCAATGCTACATTTATATGTATATGTATGTAATGTGTGTATATATATATATACACACATTACATACATACACATATAAATGTATATATATATGTATGTATATATATATATATACACATATATATATATACATATATATATATATATATATATATATATATATATTTTTTTTTTTTTTTTTTGTTTTTTTTTTCTCATCTAGAACATCCAGCGATCGTCTGTCGACCCTTCTACCTGGTAGAGTTTACTTCAGTAATATTCAACGCTGTCTACATTCCTCCACAAGCCAACACAGATGCTGCGGTTTCAGAATTGCAAGAAGTGTTAAATAGACAACAACACACGCACCCTGAAGCTGCGCTAGTATTATGTTAGAAGATCTAATAATTGTGGTTTAGTCCTGTATGTATTTATGTTGTAACCTGTGTGTGAATAGGTTAGATTTAAGATATATTTCCTAAGGAGAACATGCAATGTGATCGGAGAAAAAACAGCCTAATGCGAACATTTATTTTCCATAGTAATTCTTTATTGTATTTTGTTTTATGCTTTTTGAATGAATGCAATTCAACGGTCAGTCTGTTTACCATTGACTGAGGGGAGGCTACTGTTTATATGTATGGAGAAAAACCACATCCGTGTTCTTGTTTTGATTTCTTCAGAATAAAGTGCCTAAAGGAATGTCAGCGTCCTGTCATCAGTGCACCTGAACACAACGCAGTAGTCGGCGAGGTATAGACCGCGCCGGCTACAAAAGCATCCAAAGATCCGGCCTACTTCAAGTCTCTGAGGGATCAGCATTCAAGGCGTCCTACCATCAACACCCTGTTTGCCCGGAATGTCAATCAAAGTGAGAACGGGTTGGTGGCGTCTAATATTGCTATTAGTGTTTTTTTTTTTTACCCAACCAGTCTCCTATTGCTTCTAACAGTGGGCTAAATCTGCTTAACAATAAAATAGGCTCATAGGGACATTTTCTTATAATTCCAGAAGAAACCAAAACAGCACAGAAATGGGCTCGTTTTTTTATTTAAGCAATATAGCATGAGTGTGAGTGGCCTATAGCCTACCCAGGGGTGTATTTTTTTGTATTTTTTTTATGTGTGTGTGTGGCGCCTGAAGATCAAAGTAAGGTCAGGGGGTCGTTTGCTCAAAAAAGGTTGAGAACCACTGTTCTAGCCACACAAGAAATCAATGATGTTAAATCTCCGCTTAGCATTCTAATAACAGAAGGGGCACATTTATGTTGATCACTACAACATGACTCATTATGTCTGTAACTCTATAAAACACTTACTTTCATAAAGGACGCACACCATCCAGCACATGGAAACCGATATTTTGGGGTACTTGGCCACCAGGGCTCTCAAGTTTTGAAGTTTGCAAGGAGTGAGACTTTGTTTCCTGGGGGCCTCCTCCCTGATCGAAGTACATGAAAGTCCTACGTCTGCTTGAACTACTCGTGGCGCCACGCCCCCTCCCCCGATCAACAGACCCACCCTCCCCATGTTCCATCGACCCAGCTTCATGAGAGAGCACAAATTCCATTATTTCAAACACACTGTTTTATTTATTCTAGAACCCTATAGTAAATAATAATAATGTAAATTATAATAATAATTTCACCCCAATGGGCCCTTTCAACAGCGGTGGCTCATTCTGCTCTAAACAAACAGAAAACAACCAAATGAGAAAAAGCACATTTAGCCCCAAAATGGTCTCTTGAACAGTGGTGGTTCTGTCCGTGTGTGTGTGTGTGTGTTTATGAGTGATGTTGTGTGTTGTAAGTGTTTGTGGCAGATTTTGATGTCTTGATGACTGATACTGGGGGCTCCCATTTAAAGCACTGTGGTTCAGCCATTTTCACAGTCAGGAGGCCATCCTTAAAAATATTCTTGTTTGCAGCAACAGCCAAAAAAAAATGGGTCGGTAGGTAGGTCAATATTTTTTTTTTTTTTTTTCAAAATTCAAAGTAAAAAAAAAGTAAAATTTTGGTCATGGTGATTACGTAGGTATGAATTTAAATGTGCATATTGTGATGTAACTGACTAACCCGTGCCTTCAGGCGCATCACTGCAAACCTCAATCTGATGCAGGTTATGTAGACCAGCCTTTCTCAAACTTCTTTGACCTGAGGCCCAGTCATGGCAGACTTTGGGGTCACAGGGCTCATCTACACGTATACCCAACCCCACTCCCTCCAAATCAAATTGTCATTATCATTATCACAATCATTATTAAGCCTATATTGTTATACATGCACTTTCACTTAAATGTTTTGTGACATGCACATCAGAGGACTGCTTTACTAATGTAAGATATAATTAGTTTCATTGCTTTTGCATGATTGCATGATGTTTGCATAAGAAAAGAAATACTTCTCAAAACAGCAACAATTATGGGTGCTATTGTTTTGGGATGTTTCCCTCATGCAAGCATCATACATTGGTAGGAAATGGAGAAAAAAATGTTTTTTAATGAAGTTTAATTTGAATGCCTGAATGTAAGGATTCAGGCAGTGTTGTGCGTGAACGAGTTCAAAAGAACGCGTTCATTGAACACGCTCATTTTTTCGTGAACGTTGAACTGAACGCAACACATTTTTTAATAAAGAACTTGAACGTGAATTAGAGTTCTCAAGAGAGTTCCATTATCAGCATCATAGTTGGCCCCACAAGACTTCCTTTTTAACATTCCATATGTTATCCTAATGCAGAGGAAGTAGATTGGGGCCCAAATAGAACGTTCAAGCATTGTTTTTGTTTTTATTGATGAAAGGGTCCATAGCCTACAGTCTCTGCTCTGTTTCTATGGAAGTTCCAAAAATCAACGTTGTTCTATTAAGTGTCGTTAAACAATTAATAGCATTCAACAGGTTGAAGCGGAGCTTTGATACCAACGTTATTGATTAGTTTCAGTTTCTCTCAGACGCCTGCATTGAATGAACGCCTGCATTGAATGAACGCTCTGACGCCTGCATTGAATGAACGCTCAAACCACCACTTTATTGTATGGCTCCATGTTAAATGACATCGATAGCAGAAACGTTTTTTGTCGGTCCGCGGTATCTTGATCAACTGCGCAACAAATTATCAGACGAAGCACCGGGCCTAATTTCACTCCACGACTCCGCGGACCAACAGTCTCCACGTTGCGGACCCACATCAGAACAAAACTATTTCCTGATTGGTTGGCCGATAGGTTAGTAACTGAACAGCAGCTCTCTGAGCTGAATGAGCGCACAGACAGCAACGTTGTGTGACACGTTTGTAAAATATTGCCCTTAGAAATTTCTGTGCGGGCAAGTTCTCAGAGTGAGAAATGCCATGTGTGGCGTGTGAGCGTGTGAAGTCATTGAAATGTGTGTGTCTCACGCTCAATGTGTGAGACTTGAGAGGTCTGTTGGCCACAAACTCAAAACGTGTCTCTCTGAAGCTCTGTTCTAGAATCTTTGCTCTGAAGGCCGTTCCCAGCGTTGGTAGGCAACATCAAATAAACGAAATGATAGTCTTCCAGGTATTAAAAGTGTACGTGTGATTACGAATGGATGTGTGTGGTTTGCAATTAGAATAAACAAGAAATAACATTTCCAATAATTTCCCATGATAAATTACATAATATTTGCACCTTCCTTACTTGTGAAGCTCACACTAATTCCCGCATTTAGTGAAATGTAATACAACGTTGCCACCTAGCGTTCAGATGTAGCCTAGGCTATTTAACATTAACGTGACATTTCCTGCTTATTCTTTCGTCAACTCCATGCTTTTAGGAAAACAATCTTTTTATCATAGTTCCCTCTTCAATGAGCAATTGCCAGCTTGTTTTTGTAACAGAGATAGCTGTTTATTGTCCCTAGGTTTACAGAAACACCTATTCATATTAATACGTATGGAGTGCTGCCGACCACTGTTCATTACATGGCCCAGAATGCCTTGCATGTCTTTACAACAAAACACAGTAAAACCTAAATGCCCGTAAACATATGAATTTGCAAACTTGCAACATTTTTAATAATACTCTCCCATCATGATATTTAACAATAATGAAAAATGTAATTTGAATACCGTCAATGTGAAAATAACTGTACTACGTCAGCAATAAATAACTAATGTTCTCCTTACCATTTCAGTTCGTAAGTCCATACTATCCCATGGCTGAGCAAGGATTTCTTGATTGGGCAAGGCTGCCCAGAGACATTGTGCATACATTGAAGGCATTGTGGTAGAAGTACAACTGCAAATGTGAAAGGTGATAGTTACCAAATACAGGTGGGTGGTTTGCCAAATGCTGGAAACTTTTGGAATGTTTTCTTTTTTTTTTTTAGCTTATGCACCCTCACATTGGAGTCCCGAGTTCAAATACAAAATTTGGTATCGATATGTGACAGTGTTCCTGAGATATGGACGACTTCCTGTTTCGGAGCTTCGCCGCCGATTTCGTTTGGCTGTGACAGGCAAACGCTTTCGAAAATCAAAAATCCTTCTGGTAACTTTTGTGATGCTTGGTCCAAGGATAATGTACGTCAAGTTTCGTGGCGTTCGGACCAAATTTGTGACCTGTGAAAATTTAGTTTTGCTTTCTGTTCAATCCAATATGGCGGACGAATGACACGCCCACCTGACGTCATCTTCGCGAGCAACTTACACCGGTACTGACCGGACGTTTTAAACAGCTGCTTTGCAAGCACACTTAATAAGACGACATAATTACCATTAGAATTAACTTAGCTTGGCTGTTAGCCTGGTCGGGACCAGGCTAGGTGCAGATAATAAATCCCCATGGTAATTTATGTGCCATCTCTTTTGTGAAACCAAGTCAAGGCTAAATTCATCCAGGATAACCTAAAAATCCCAGTTTAATCCCTTATCTAGGTTTTGTGAAATACCTCTCAGGTGAACAAAAATCAATAACAATCCTTCCAGCAAAGTTGTGACACATCTGATTTAATCCCGTCACTGTAAAAAAATAGAGGTTGACAGAATTTAAATTATCTAAGCAACGTGATGCATTTGTTTTGTTTTTTAGTTTTCCTTACTTAAATTCACTGTGGTTGAGTTTACAAAGATTTTTGAGTCATCTTACGTTTTTGGAGTGTTACATAGAAATTTTGAGTTCTACTAACTTAGGTTTTTGAGTTTTACACATACATTTTGAGGTCTACCAACACAGGTTTTTCAGTTTCACCTTTAAGTTTTGAGTTATACCAACTTCGTTTTATGAGTGACATAGATTTTGAGTTCTAAACTCAGATTTTTTAGTGTTATCTATAAGTTGAGTTCTATCAACTCAGTTTTTTTTAGTTCTACCAATCGTCCTCACTACTCCCCATCATTCAACACACAAAAAATGATGTTAATACAACATTTTTATTGCTTCAAGGCAAACATTGTATCAATAGATATAAAACCATGTTCAACATCATAATCTTAATTGCACAGAACAAAGTACCCTGAGAACTGAGCCTCTTGAGAACTGCACTTTCCTCTCCACGTGTGTGTGTGCGCGTGTGTGTTTGCGTTTGCTTATTCAGGAGTTGGAGACCTGCATGCATGCATGCGTGTGTGTGCACTGTGGTAAATGGCAGTCTGGGCCATAGTGGTTCCAGCAGTCTGCAGGAACAATGATGTACTACTGTATCAATAGATACAAACATAAAACCACAATGCTAAAAACAGAAACACAAACATAAAAAAACTGCTATAGGGAGAGCACAGAAGAGCTTGGCGCCCTGAGAACAGAGCTTCTTGAGAACTGCTCTGCCGTGTGTGTGTGTGTGTGTGGTGATAGAGAACAGTGTGTATGTACAGTATACGAGAGCTATGTGTGCTGGCGAGCAGAGTAGCAGGTGTGTGTTAACATTGGTAATGGGACCTCACAAGCTGCTTAACAATATCCCCATTTACATGACCTTTCACTTTTAATCTGATAGCTAGATGTAAGCACATCACCAAATCAGATTCTTTGGATCCAAGAGGTGGTGTAGGCGACACCTTTCTGATACTGTAATCAGGAAATTAGGCAAGAGGGGTCATGTAAATGCGGCTATTGTATCAAGATACTAGGGCTGCACGATATTAGGAAAACATGCGATATGCGATAACATTATTGAGTACTGCGATAACAATATAACTTGCGATATTTAAATATACTGCTCAAAAAAAATAAGGTTTTCCACAATTGTTAAAACACATGTTTTGAAACCTTGCACCCTTTTCTCCATTCTCAAACTACTTTCACAGAATGTCTGACAGTTCTTGCAAAATAAAACACTCGCATCAAAAGTTTTACTTGTGCTCAGAACCAAACAGTGTCAGAGTACCGATCCAGTGTATGATTGAAGTGTTCCCTTAATGTTTTTGAACAGTATGTAATGTTTTTCTCCATTCTGCTTGCTACTAGCATAGACTGTAGGGTTGGGGGGCGTGGGGGATATGTATAATTACAGAAATAAATGTATAATTTTCTACATAAACAATATAAAATATTATGTAGCCTAGGCTATGTATGGCCTGATGAAAGTGGCGAGCTAAGAGACCTACTGACTTCACTAGGCTATCGAGGTTGTGTGAAAGATCTGCTCCAAGAAAATCCTCGTAAAAGACGGATAGACAGCCAATCTGAGCACTTGTGCACCAACCAGCGGAATATTCCACATTGCCAGCCTTCGATGGGCCTAGTGAAAAAGTTACTTAAGCTATATCGCGGCGGTCATTTCAGTCTGTAACCTTATGCGCTGCGCATCCCACGTTATTAGGCTACCGGCATGCCGACTACGAGGGCAGCGGAAAGTGAAAGTAATTGGGCTGCAATCACACAGTCCAGGCTAAGAAGTAGGCTAAACAACTTTTTCAAATAACGAATCCTGATTACCTCTCTGCTGCTGTCTGGGGCTTTTGCTAAATGCAAATCATGAAATACAAGTCTTACAGTGAAAGACAGATACCTTCTGATAGAACGATAACAAAATAAATTGTTTATTTTAACACGGTGGAGAAGGACGCATTTGGCGCTGTGTTTGTAACACGTCAGTCTTCATAAAACCAAAATATTTCCATAGAACAGACGTGCTTTTCCTTTTAGTCACCAATCCCTCTTCACCCAAGTGTAGCTACCTCGCTCACTATCTTCACCCAAGTGTAGCTACCTCGCTCCACTCACTATCTTCACCCAAGTGTAGCTACCTCGCTCGACTCACTATCTTCACCCAAGTGTAGCTACCTCACTCCACTCACTATCTTCACCCAAGTGTAGCTACCTCGCTCGACTCACTATCTTCACCCAAGTGTAGCTACCTCGCTCGACTCACTATCTTCACCCAAGTGTAGCTACCTTGACTCACTATCTTCACCCAAGTGTAGCTACCTCGCTCGACTCACTATCTTCACCCAAGTGTAGCTACCTTGACTCACTATCTTCACCCAAGTGTAGCTACCTCGCTCGACTCACTATCTTCACCCAAGTGTAGCTACCTCGCTCGACTCACTATCTTCACCCAAGTGTAGCTACCTTGACTCACTATCTTCACCCAAGTGTAGCTACCTCGCTCGACTCACTATCTTCAGCCATCACGACTTAGCTCCCGCCTCAACACCTGAAACACCACACACCTAAACTGGTAGGCGACGGGCTTCTAAGGCAGCATGACAGCATCGGTTTGGTAAAATATGTTGACATTCAGAATGTGAACACACCATAGACTGTATGGAAAGCGCATGGGACAGAAAATGTATCGAAATGTATCGAAAATGTAGTAATCTTTGCGGGATGTCCATCGCAAGCGTTGATTTCGCGAAAATGATAGATTTTAGATATATCGTGCAGCCCTACAAGATACAAAACAACAACATAAACCACATACATTATAAAAATAAACCCACAATGAACTTAATGAGTTATCTTAACTGCTAAAAGAAAGCACAGAGGAGCATAGCTTCTTGAGAACTGCTTTTTCCTCTCGCTGTGCACGTGCAGCATGCTTGTTCTTGGAGAAGTTGTTGGAGAACAGTGTGTGTGTACAGGCCTGTCCATGTAGTAATTGGCAGAGAAGAGCTGTGTGTGTGTGTTCATGGTGGAGTTATGACAGAGCTGTGTGTGTGTGCATGCGTGTTTATGTCCGTGTGAGTGTCAATTATACACAGGCTTCACAGCAACAGCTTCTCTTTCAAGGATCGCGTGTGCTGTGAGCATCTTGAACCAAGATCGAAAAAGATGTTCTGGATAGCCTCGAAGGTGTACCTCATCTGCTCTGGATAGTTTATGTTCATTGCATACAAAAGGCTAAACAGGCAGGCGAAGGCAGCTGCGAAGTCAGGTAGGTCGTGTAGTATTACTGCCCCTTCCAAAATGACAGCGATGTCAGTCACTGTTGCTGATGCGGCAGCATCATCATCTTCATAGACGGTAAGTATTGCAACGGGCACTCTTTTAACCACCTTTTTTTTTCCCTCAGGGTCTGTGTTCTGATGGAAAAAATCATACACAGCGGCATTTTTTAGCAATAGACACCCTGTAACAATTGCTATCGCCCATTAAAGAGCACATACGCTTATTTAGTTGTTTACAGTTACATTTAGGCACAAAACTACCAGCCAATCATTAGCTATCCAGTGTCTGGGGTGATATGAAAGAGGCACTGCAAATCTAAAAATCGCACCAAATTGCTCTTGACTTACTTACCACACACTTAATAGAAGATATTAGTCTGATAGAAGTCTGATGCATTGTCACAAACAAAATTGGGAAGGCCTCTCAGTGCTGCAGTCCTTCGATGACGCACAATGTCTGTTGTCTGTGAACATGTGCACACAAACATTGACACACACAAACACACACATTGTGATGCAGCAAGATAACTCAAATCAAGAATCTCTGTCTGTAAACATCAAATGACAATGTTTGATTGATTTTAATGATTTAAAGTCATTTTTGTATTTGCATCTAGTTTAGTTTGGGGCACTTTACCCACCTCTTCATCAAGTTTATTCAGCAACATCTCCATATCTGGACCAAAAGCTGGCTTTCTGGCTCGGTACGGTTTTATCAGGCGAGGCACATACCAAGGGATGCATTCCAAGTTGCCCGGAGGTCTCTGCTGGTGATTCGATAAAATTCTTCAGATATCTGGAGACAGCAACAAAACAGTCTTTAAAGTCACATAATTCACATTGAAATGTTGAATTTGGTGAATTTACAGTGTATGTGTGTGATCTTGAGAGGTGTGACCGCGATGCACCAGATGTAGTGCTGGGCGGTATACCGGTTCTCACCGTATACCGGTGTATATTTTCGTTATGATATGAATTTTTAATGGGTAAGGCTATTTGCACCCCTGGTACAATTATCAGTGTATGCTATTCGTACCCTGGTGCAATGTGTCCTATTAGTACCCCGTCTGGTACAAATATCAATGTATGCTATTCGTACCCCGGTGCACACAGCAATGGGTCCTATTAGTACCCCGTCTGGTACAAATATCAGTGTATGCTATTCGTACCCCGGTGCACACAGCAATGTGTTCTAGTAATACCCAGTCTGGTACAAATATCAGTGTATGCTATTTGCACCCCTGTGATTTATTCTGGCATATTGATCACACATTGTAATAATAAATTTAAAAAAAACAAGCAACATGTTTTTTTGTTGTTACGTAACATGCAGGGTGTGAATAGCTCAGCTGTGTAATAGACACTCTGAATAAGGCATGCTGTTTGCATTAATGTATAGTTAGAAGAGGATGCTATTCGTACCCAGGTGTATAGTACTGTATGCTATTTACACCCTGTTGCATGAACTAGCTAATTATTGCAATCAAAACTTCCGTTTGAGAACCGAATTCTTGTTCAAATTGCGCGCCTTCTCTACAGAGACGTTGGTACACATGCACACTCACTCTGCCAAAATGCATCACACCAGAATCGAACCCCGGTCTCCCGCATGTTATCCCATGTCTGTGACCACTGCACTATCCTCTTCCACATGAAAATGGTGATTGCGGATAAATTATAGTTTATAGGCCTGAACGTCATATTCACAAAATTTCTGTTAACTAACAAACTGACGGTTGTATGTGTTCACTGAACCAAGAGTATGAAAATAAAACACAACTTTTCAATCTAAAACTTAATCTGAACAGATATTAGTACCGAAACATTTCATAATTCTTCACTTTCTGCTGACGAAAAAACGAATGTCCGCCATGTTTTTTGTGCACGTGAGCAACGTCTTTTTGTTGTTATGTCACAGGTGTGAATAGTTCAGCTGTGTGGCCAAGACTATTCGTACCAGGGGTGTAAATACACGCTACGATTTTTTTATATACCGCCATACCGGTGTATTTGATTACACAACGTTTGGAACGCTGCGCCGTGCGACAGTGTTTTAGACGGGACTTTTTTCACACGCACGCATGGTGCGACTGCGAGGCGTAGTGAGGGTAAACACAAAACACCGGAAGTTTTTCCCCGGAAGTATGACCCTTAAGGCTTAATTTTTCCTTAGGTAAGAGGTTTATTTAAGGGTGTTGCCAGAATACCTTAAATTGTTACTTTAGTTAAGAAAAACATTAAGGGATACTGCATTGAAAGGGATTTACCGTCACGAAAATTCTATTGAGATTGTTCAACAGCTGCAACTAGCTGGCTAGTAGGTGATGTCATTAGCAATCCACCGACCACAGTGAAGTTTAATGATCTTATTCATCTCACCTTAAGAATATTCCCTGAAAGGTAGCAAGTAAAGCATGTTATAGACATGAACTGAACAATACTAGCTGGCTAGTTAGAAATTATCCTGACCGTCATCAGTGCACCAAAACAAACTTTTTTGTAATGTTTTGCCTAGCGAACCGAACTGAAGCTCATGGCAGACTAACAAGACATCTACATGAAGTTAACGTTAGCCTACCACTCACGTCATGTAAACCACACAATAACAATAAGGCATGTTTCTGATAGGCCTATTTGACAGAGTAAGCATATTAGCAGAGAGGTTTTATTTTTAATTGTATAATTTTCAAAAAAGTATAATTATTGCAAGTTGCACTACTTTTTGTATTGGTTTTAGACAAGATTTCTTTTTAAACATTTGCACAGTAAAAGTTCTGTATTTTGAATGCTATTGTCTTTGCATTCTGATTCCTCACTTCATTAGAATTATGAGTCAAGTCAAGTCAAGTTTATTTATATAGCGCATTTCATACACAGAGGTCATTCAATGTGCTTTACATAAACAAAACCAAACAATAATAACAAATAAAAAGCATAGAAAGGCAATATAGTCAAAGAATAGTTAAAAGGTAAAGATCATAATAAAAAGAAAACATAAAACACAAGGTAAAATAATTTAAAAATAAAGTAAGTAAAAATTAGTAAGCAAAAAAAACAAAGGCAAAAGTAGTAAAAAGAAGTAATAAAAGATAAAAGTAGAATAATTATCAAGGCAAATTCAGAATTTGTAACGCGGCACAGTTAGCAGAAAGCATCTGAGAACAGTTTGGTATTAAGTCTAGATTTAAAACTGGCTACAGTTGGCCTTTTTGATGTCATCTGAAAGTTGATTCCACAGCTGAGCCGCATAGCAGCTAAAAGCTGCTTCACCATGTTTAGTTCTAAATGTAGGTTTTACTAGCGGGTTTTTTACCTGGGACCTGAGAGGACGCGAAGGTGTGTACTGCTGAAGCATGTCTGACAGGTATTTAGGTCCTGCTCCATTTACTGATTTATAAACAAGCAATAGAGCTTTAAAGTCAATTCTGTGACTTACTGGAAGCCAGTGCAAGGACTTAAGAATTGGAGTAATGTGGTCAGTTCTTTTTTTGTTTTTGTTAGAATCCTAGCTGCTGCATTTTGTATCATCTGAAGCTGTTTAATAGTCTTTTTAGGAAGGCCTGTGAACAGTCCATTGCAGTAATCAACCCTGCTGGAGATAAATGCATGAATGAGTTTTTCTGAGTCATATTTTGACATCAGCCCTCTGAGTCTGGCAATATTTTTGAGGTGGTAAAAAGCTTATTTAGTTGTCGCTTTCATGTGGCTGTTGAAATTTAGATCACTGTCAATTAATACACCAAGATTTTTAACTGTATCCTTTGCCTTCAACCCTTTTGTATCAAGGAGACTGGCAACCCTAAGTCTTTCCTCCTTTTTACCAAATATAATTACTTCAGTTTTTTCTTTGTTCAGTTGAAGAAAATTTTGAGACATCCAGGTGTTGATTTGTTCTATACACGGACACATAGATTCAAGATGATCATAGTCGTTTGGTGACAGAGCTAAGTAAATTTGTGTGTCATCTGCATAGCTATGATATGAAATCAAGTTATTTTGGATGATTTGTCCAAGTGGGAGCATATAGAGGTTGAATAATAGTGGCCCTAAGATTGACCCCTGGGGAACACCACAGGTCAAGGACGTTGGTGTTGAGGTACAGTTTCCAATGGCAACAAAGAAGCTCCTTTCTTGTAGATATGATTTTAGCCAGCTGATAACTATGCCTGTAAATCCAACCCAGTGTTCTAGTCTGAGTAAAATAGTGTGATCAACAGTGTCAAATGCTGCACTAAGGTCCAGTAGCACTAGGACTGATGTTTTACCTGAATCTGTGTTTAGGCGTATGTCATTGGAAACTTTAATGAGAGCTGTTTCAGTGCTGTGATTTGCCCGAAAACCAGACTGAAAGTAATCAAAATACCCATTTGATGTTAGGAAGGTGGTTAATTGATTAAAGACTACTTTTTCAATAATTTTGCCAATAAAAGGTAGATTGGATATGGGCCTGTAATTGTTTAGCATGGAGGCATCCAGGTTATTCTTCTTGAGAAGTGGCTTTACAACAGCTGTTTTCAGTGACTTAGGAAAAGTGCCAGACAGCAGTGATACATTTACAATTTGAAGGACATCCGCCGCTATGAGATGAAAAACAGTTTTGAAGAAATTGGTAGGCAGAGTGTCTAAGACATGTGGAAGGGTTGAGATTCTGTACCATTTTTTAAAGTGTTTCGTAGTCTATCAAGCTGAACTCTGACATCAAGTTTAGTTTCCCTCTGTTTGTTGCTGGAAGTTCAGGTTGTTGAATTTGTAATTGAGCAGATATGTTGAGTCTGATTTTGTCAATTTTACCTTTAAAAAAAGATGAAAACTCATTGCATTTATTAGTTGAGAGAAGTTCAGGTGCTAATTGTGAGGGGGGATTTGTTAATTTATCAACAGTTGAAAATAGAATACGAGTGTTATTTGAACTTCTATTGATAATGTTAGAAAAAAAGGACTGTCTTGCTTTGCATATTTCAGAGTTATATGTGCGAAGCATCTCTTTATGGATTTCATAGTGGATCTGAAGTTTGTATTTACGCCATTTTCTTTCAGTCTTCCTACACTCTCTTTTTAGAAGTTTGTAAACAGCATCATTTTCTGGGCCCATGCAAACCTGCATTACCACTAGTGTGGAGTTATTCTACATCATGACAGTAAAATAGACCATCCTTAGTCAATCTACTGCAGCAATTCCTCTCTCAACCTGTAGAAAATGCTGTGAACATCTGATTATGCATGGAAAAAAATACCGTCATATACCGTTAGAATTTTGTATGTATGTATGTATGTATTTCACAGATGACAGAACACTGACATTAAAAGTGAAGCAAGAAATTAAATACTGAATGCCCAGTATGTATCAACAACCTAAAGTGGAGTCCTATCGCTCCCTCACTTCAGTTCAAACACGCAGGCACGAACTCTCCCTCTCCCTCCACCACAAACGATAGCCTACTGTCACTATCACTAATACTTGTTAAGCAGACGTAGCTCTTTCTATCCCGCTTGAAAACGTATAAATCCAATTAAGTTTAACAGTTTTAGCGGTTTAAGTTACTGACTGCATAAAACATCACGTTCAAAAATGTGCCTGAAGTTAGCAAACTAAAAACCGCTAATAACTTAAGTAATTCGGTTGAAATACACTAAATATACGACTCTGGTTAATTCACCGACCAAATCTATCTTTGTTTCTTTGAACAAAAGTGTTCTATGAAATCGTATTTAGAGAAATAACAATAATTAGCCTACCTGAAAATCTCAAGTCCGACAATCTTCTCAAACTCGAGGAAAAAAGGCTGTGTACTTGGAGAAAAGGATACGAAACCCCGTACCGTAGTAGGCGTGTCCATGAACATGAGCAGTGCGCATGCCCATGAGTTTACAGTTGAGGGAACTCAAAAATGTATATTTCTGAGTCAGATTACAACAATTGTGTGTTGTGTGCCCATCTGACCTCACACCATATTTCTTCTTCCTTGTGCCTCATAATGAAGTGTCTACATTAACCACGGATGGGTCCAATGACAAGAAATAATTTCAGCATTAATTTCAATGTTACTTCAATGTTTATTTTATGCCACTTTGATTGTTGCACTTAAGATAAAAGTGTTTGCTTAAAAACTTTAACACAACGCGTCAGTTTTTGTCTTACATTATTTCCAGGCATGGGTATTAGGACACTAAAGGTTTAAGGTGCAGCTAGTCTAATCATTTACCCAACAGATATGTTGTATTCATATTCATCACCCAGTGAAAAATGTTAAACTATTTAACTCTGATCACATTAAATTGATAAGATCCCAACAATCGACCCTCTTCGATGTTACAGTGATTCCAAGAGCTGTCAAGGCCAAGCAAAGCCAATGCCCTTCAAAGCCCCGACAGCCCACTTCAACTGGCTCGTCTACGGAATTAGAATATTTAGCCTTTCTTGATTTACTTTTTTGACTATTTGTTAATTTCTTTTCATTTCATTATTTGTAATCTTTAAAGGTTTTCCATCAATAGCACTGTTTTGGAAATGTCAGGCGGCTGACTGGGGCATGTAGAAATTTTAGGTCACTTTTAGTCACACAAAGCTATCAACATCACTAGCATTACACAATATGTTTTCCCACATGTCTGAGACAGGTATCAGGTATCTTGCTCGGGCTGTTTTTAATATTAATTTTTAATATTGTTTATAATAGTATTGCATACAATGTGTCTCATCTGACATTTGCATGGATTGCCTGAAGCTATATTGGAACAATGAACTTGGACCCAGAGCCAAAAACACACATTTTTTAGTTGTTGCTTATTATCTGGTGATGCATAAAAATCAATTAATAATCCTTTCAGCAAGGCTACGTCACAAATCATGTTTTATTCATTCAGACGGATACACTGTTCTTTTTGACCAAAATGCATTAAGCAAGACAGCCATGCAGCTGTGGTTTTTTGTCTGTCTCTCTGCACCTGGTTGTGACATTATGCAAATTAAATTCCATCAAAATTTCCTACAATGAACATGGCCGCTGTAATCTGGTATATCCACATTCAGTGCTTAGTGTTTCCTTGTTCAGATCAGAACATTCCATTAATCTAACACCCTACACAGGTATGCTCACCTCACTTCACACCTCATTATTAAGGTGTCATAAACAAAGATGTAATTTCTGAAATTATGAATATGCAATGATTAAATTAATTTGACACAGTATGCCAAGATATATTGAACATAACTGGTACTGCTAAACATGAATTTACATTCACTTAGCTGACAATGTCATAGTACTCATTTAACATCCCAAAACATCACAAGTCATTTCACCTGGAAACGTGGTAATTTTTTTGTTTTGTTTAACTGTGATAAATAATATGTGAACAAAATAAAATGTAAATTATATTATTTGATAAAACAATTTAAGATCAACACCACCTAAAAATTGAGTTAAAAAGGGGGAAAACAAATACCATTTGTAAATGTAACATGCATTTGTTATTGAGGCTAGTGCTCTACCTTGGAATTTAGTGTGAAATGCAGAAGAGGAAGAGATTTGTCAGGTGGTTCCCAAAAGTGTGGGGAAGATCACTCAGCAGGTGGTGGGGTTTTATAGGTTGAGGATGAGAAATGGAATTTGAAACCTAAAGTAAAACATCCTTTATTGCCTAGCCTACTCTTTTACAGTTAAGCCCACACATGCCATACTTGTTTTTACTTTCCTATTTGATTTACATTATTAACTGTACATATGTTGCACAGTGTACTATTACCCTATATATGATAGCTATTCTAATCATTATTACAAAATGCATTGACCACCCTATGAAAAATAAACAAAAAATGTTGTAGATAGATAGATAGATAGGTCTGATCATCAAAACATCAAAAACATAAGAACAGCAGCAGCTGATGGCCATCTATTACTGTGAAGTGTGCAGGTTTCTTGTCTTTTCCCCCCAAAAGGCTTTACATCAAAAGTCTCAAAAATGTATTTTTCTTGTCAACAGACTGAAATATATTTGAAAAGAAATCCTTTGCTGTTTGAAGTTTGCAAGTTAGGCATGACAAGGGCTTCCCCTGCTGGTGACATACTGTAGGGCAGGGGTGGGCAAACTGCGGCCCGCGGGCCTGATCCGGCCCGCCAAGCACTTTCATCCGGCCCGCCGAGCATTTCATTTAGTTATCAGGCTGCTCGCTATTTTTTTCCTGCGATAGAGACGACGCTGGTTTAGGTTAGCTTTACTGCAAACTGCTTTTCACTCTCCTTAGATAACGTTTACAATGTCAATGTCAAAACATCATGTTAAATAGAGATAACATCATGTTAAACTAAGTTAACTCTTAGTTATCTCATTTGCAGCAGATCTAACGTGAACATTATGCAATCCATTTAATTGGGAACGCGTCTGCATTCACGAGAGGGAGCGAGAGTCGCAGGTTCCAGCTGGCTTGTGATTGTTGATAATTGATATCTCCTTCAGAAAGTTTTAAAAGGAAATCATGAAGGCAACAGTAGTTCCCACTACTGACCATTTAAAAACTGTGAGAGGGCCCAGCCGTAGGTACAGCACTAGCCATAGCGGAGCAGACAGCAGATCATTGAGAAATAAACGTGAATTAAAGCGACTGTCTTAAAGCGACAGTGCACAATTTATACACTTGTAAAACAGCATAAAATTAACAGTATTTTTAAGCAATTAATATTTTAAAACAAATACTTTTCATACTAAATTATAGGCTATAAAAAAATATTTTTTTATTTGTGTGTCGTGTGGGGGTTGTTGTGCGGCCCGCCGGCCAATTTTCAAAACCCAGTGTGGCCCTTGAGCCAAAAAGTTTGCCCACCCCTGCTGTAGTGTCATGCTCCTGAAGTCTCCTCAGAGCTCCTCATTGGGTCATGTGATCTCCAACCTTCAGCTCTTTCCCTCTTCTTGCCTTTACTCAGATAGGATAGTTTAGAGTGACAGGAAGAGAGAGAGAGATAAGGAGAGAGAGGGAGAGAGAGAGCCAGGTTATTAATATTTCTTACATTTCATTTCTGGTTTACCATAAACTACTGATCTGACTTATTTGTAATCTTTACAATTCATACTTATTTTCCACTCTCCATAAATGGTTTCCTGATTATTTTCATTATGAGCCACTAACAACAACTGACTCCAGGTCAGAGGTCAAATCCTGCAGTAGGTACCACATGTGTGCAGCACTGTGCTGACTCTGGTTCCCTCTACAGGCTGAGCGGAGTCACTGCATTTCCACAAGTCATAAGGTACACAATGAAATTGCGGTGCAATTTACAACAAAACAAATACTGAAAACTAAAAGACATTGTGCTGATGTCAAATAAACATACTTAATCATCCAAACAACATCTTACACACTTTAAGAACACATTTATAAAGCAGATGCCCCAAGATTGGACATCCACCACCTCAGTCCACAAGGGAAAAAGAAAAGGGAAAAAAACAGCTGTCCAGCACACTGAAATCCACACCATTTCTTACATTTCACCTTATTTCTGGTTTTCCATAAACTACTGATCTTCATGAATGGTTTCCTGATTAGTTTCATTATGTGCCACTACTCCAGGTCAGAGGTCAAATCATGCAGTAGGTACTGTGCTCACTCTTAATGTGGACTCTGGCTCCCTCTACAGGCTGACTAGGGTTAAACTTAGGTTAAATTCACTAAATTCACAAATTTACTGTAAATAAAAATATGGGTATGGATAATGTTGGACTTAAATATAGGAAAGAACAGGCTGCTATTGCACTGTATGTGCTATTCAAATCATTATTATAAAAGGCTTTGATGATAACCCAATGAAAATAAAAATGTTGTATGCTATTAACAAGAGATCATGGAAAATCATGTTTAAGAAAAGAGAGAGCTGATGATGGTTCAGTATTACAGGAAGTTTAGTATGAACAGAACATAATGTAACAGAGCAATAGAGTAAGACTCCTATGTAGATAGAGAGATGACAACTGAGCTCAAAATGGATTTATAAAGCTTTTTTATTTGACCAATAAATCACATGAATAGTTTGCATTGGTATGAATGCAAATGGGCTTTACTGCACATATGCACACCACAAATGTACAATTCACACTCATAAGTGACTAATATAGCCATAGGTTAAAACGGTAAAAAGAAGATAAAATTAAATTGAAAGTCACATGAAGAGAAATAGAAAAATCCGAACAAGATGTTAAAAGTTCAATTATGAATAGGCTAGTCAAAAACCAAGGGGCAATCTTAACCTGAACTGAAAGCGTAAGGGGACAAAAAAGGTCTTTACATTTAAGTTTCTGTGTCAATAGTGGAGCAATGTATTCTATAGGAGGATAAGATATGATACATCCACAGATAAAAAGTCCTAAATGTGTGAGTGAGGAACAGAGCAGTAACTTTTGTGGATGAATGGGAAAAAAATATGAAATATTTTATCATGAAACGAGGAAGGGACATAGCGTAGTTTTTTGCCCCAGTAAACAAGAAAGTAAGAAAAACAGCAGTGAGAGAAACAAATCAAGGTATTGACAGAGTTGAGGAGCAGGAAGAGGGAGAACCAGAGGAGTTGGTGGAGTTGGAGAGTTCATGTGATCAGAGGCGATTCTAGAGTCTGTGGGGGCCCCAAGCAAAAATTCCAAGGTGGCCCTATACCGACAATTGTTATCACCATTATGTTATATCACCATTAGGTTATTATGTTAAATAATAAAGATACAAAAAGCGTATTATAAAAATTCTTATATTTTGAAATGTATCTCACCACTGTAAGCTGGCAGATCGACTTGCCTTGCATGTGTGTGTAGAGCAGACTAGATAGATAGATAGATAGATAGATAGATAGATAGATAGATAGATACTTTATTGATCCCCAGGGGAAATTCAAGACTGTCCTGAATCTGGCAATATCATTGTCATGGTGGAGGGATTCTCTGGGGCTGAACAATTTACAGACATATGTGGTGTGCGCCTTACAGAAATAAATGGCATTTTTATTTTCGGAATGAAAAATGACCTTTCTGCGCTCCATATTTGTGACATGAACTGATCTGACCTGACTTAAGTGTTAGCCTGTGTGTGCCTATGGAGTATGCACTCATAATGATTCTACAACAACTTTTTACTGCATTGCCATGAACAAAGTAGAGGCAAAAAAGGGGTTTCTTTGTTGAACAAATTGGGATGCAATGGGAGCCTTGAATTGGATGCCATGCAGGAATTTGCTAGGATCTCAAAACCAGATTATGAACATGCTTTGCCATAGAGAAACACATGATGGCGTTGGATTATAAACATGCTTTGCCACAAAAACAGACAAAAACATGGGGTAAGTCCAGCTATATAAAGTTATTATTTCGCTGTCACTTTGTCTGTTTTATAACCCAGAAGGATGTACTTGGTATAAAATGATAGCTCTGTGTCTCCTCTTTCATCTGACATGCGTGGCATATCTATCCGATCACGGGTCCACGAGCAGTGATGCCAGTAACGAGCAGTGATGCCAGTGCCATCTTGCACACTGCACTGTTTGCGACTTTAGCATTGCTCACGGCGGGTTAAATGATTGCAAAAGACTTGTTGAGGTGAGTTTAACAAGTGTAATTTCTTTTGTATATTACTCAGGCCTATACTAGATGGCTAGTTGCCAAGGCTACATGAAAAAATCTACATATTTTACTATAACAATTTTTATCAATAGGCCTTCCTTATTTGGTGTAGGCCTACTTAAATACTGACATTCAGATGTTTGTCCAATAATGTCTAAGTAGGTTAGGTTGGGATGGCTGCTATACATTGCTGACATTACTATTAAAATGCACTTCCTGTATAGTGAGTATTGGCAAAACCGGTTATCATTTTTATGTTGAGGCGGTGGGGGTGTTGTCGGCAGCTGCTGAAAGTAACTTGTAATCTAACTTAGTTACTTTTAAAATCAAGTAATCAGTAAAGTAACTAAGTTACTTTTTAAAGGAGTAATCAGTAATCAGTAATCATATTACTTTTTCAAGGTAACTGTGGCAACACTGTCCACGAGTAATTCAAACGAGAGCAATGGGTGTGCAGCGTTGGTTTGTGTACATGACGTTGTTATTTTGCAGTCACTTCGTCTGATTTTATAAGCCAGAATGATCGACATACATGGTACCAATGGATAGCCCTGTGTCATCTGATATGCTTGCCATATCTATGCGATCACGGGTTTGCAAGTAATTCAAACGAGAGTAATGGGTGTGCAGGTGAACGCAGAGAAGTATAGACTGTAAATATGATGCAATTTGATTTATTTTCATGATTTTTGTTTTATGTTCATACTTGATCGTACAGACAAGTAGTCATGTTGGAAAGCCCCACTTCTGCTCTGCCACGCAATAAACATTTCATCTCGCTGCGATGCACAGTTCCAGAGCAATGTAATAAAGAAGAAAGGGTGTGTTTTTTTTTGACGCACTAAGAGGCATAACTGCAATTATTTCCACTACTACAATAAAGTGTCAAATCGTTATTGGTCACTTAGTCTAGTTGGCCTGTATATTGACCATTCTAAATCGTCCAAATTGGGATTGGGCCATCTCACATTCCTCAGCTTTGCTTCCAGTTGACCTGCTGTTGTTTTTCTCAAAATGCTAAAACTATGTTTGTTCAACATGTTGATGTTCTGAACTTCTAGCAGTTTGCTTATGGCCTCTGCCTCAGCACAGTTGCCTGGGGGATGCTTTGGTCTACCCTGATAAGGTCCTTGAAGTGGGAACATATCTTTGCAATGTTCACAGGGATTTTTTATGTCACCGTCCATTACATTATATGTAGTGCAGCGCGTTGATCCAGGGAGAGTTATACGAGTCCTGCTGTTTATTGGTTGGTTATTCATTTTGCACATAACTGCATATGACACCTGATGATGCCATGTGTGCACACAGGACAGAAGCAGAATTATTTCTTTATCAATGCGAAAAGTATGAGAAAGAGAAGCCCCATAACTCAAGACCTCATTGGTATCCAGATCAGAAATGATACATATTTTTGAGCCAATAAGCTTGTCGTTCCCTGTGAGCCCCATGCTGTTGATGATGTCTGCCAGTTCTTCCTTTATGTTCTGATCGTTCGGTTGTTCCAGACATGCCACAACCTATGATGAAAAACAATAACTGAAATATGAGTTATTCATACAGACATATACAAACATAAATATATGATGTCAAGCCATACCATGTCAAGCAGACATGACGAAGGTGTCCTGCTAGGTAACTTGTTCCGATACTCTGTCAGAGGTCTAGAATCTTTCAAATCCTGGTAAAGGTCTGTATCCAGCTCTTCAGGGCTTGTCAGGAATTCATTGATGTACCCTATAAAGTAGATACTGTGCACCATCTTAGAAACAGAGAGATGAATTAATGTATGATCCATTTTAGTAAAACATTTAAATTAAAGGAAATGTAAGCAATGTTGGATGGCTTTGCGTTTGTTTATGTTTATGTATCTTAATGGATGTTTCTGTCCAAAAATACTTTAAAAATACATTATATTTGAACCAAACACCAGAGAGGTAGCTCACCTCTCCTGGATCATGAAGAGATTACCGTATGTCACAAAAGTTACGGGTTACAAATCACTTACAATGCCTTTAATGGCTGAACCAGGTTTCCAGCAAGTACTGAAGTAAAACAACTTTGACGTCACCTTTAACATTTCACCACTAAGCAGTCAATAACGAATGTGAATGAGTATTTTCTGAATGTGGGAAAATTGTTGAATTCTTGTTCCATTTTATATAGTACCTCATCAATGAATGGATACATGTTGTAATTTCTCTCCAGTAGATTCCATGCTTTAACAATAAGCTTAATGGCATTATCCTGGAATTGTAGATTCATCTTTACTCTTCTGACCACTGCAGGCAAGCGCTCAAAGTTGCCATCTACATATGCAGTATATGATAATGTTAGATTGTAAATAACCATCAGAAAGCAAAGCATTAAACATTTTGGCCAAATCAACAGTTCATCACCGGTAATTCCAGTACAACAGCACATGCACTAAATTATGTATTCTTTAAGCTGACAATTGTCTTATTTAAAGTATGAACTCTCCTCACCTCCTGGCATTTCCATATATGAAGATGTGTATGTTTCCACAGGCCCTTGATATGAATAAATAAATACGAAATAATAAAAAATCTGTTGAGTATCAGTTAGCAAATTATTATGATCATCCAATCAGAACACATGGAACCAGTGTGGTTGCCCAGCAACATTGCCCCATGTATCATCACCTTTGTATCTTAATATAACCTTTATGAAGCCCATTTGATGGTAAACAAACTTGTAATAAGGGAATCGTTCACCTAGCTTAGCCATAGAGCATAGCCATAGTGGGTTGCTAACGATAGAACCAGCCTTGCAACAAGTATCTTCGACCCGTCTAAATACTAACAATGCAGTTTGAATATGCTTCATATCAAGTAGAAGGCTAAAGTAAAACTTGGATGCTAAGCCTGTAGTCGTTAGGCAATTAATCCCACTGATCCCTTTAGTTTTAGGCTTATGTGTATTGATGTTGCCAAGCTTGTTTGTTGTTGCACTATCAGTGTTGCACTCTCTTTTAAAATAAATGTTATATGAGTGAAATATATTGCCGTTGCTCTTAGTTCTTTGGGATTTAAGTTTTCTGTTTAAAGGGATATTCCACCATTTGGGGAATTACAAAGTCATTTAAGGTAAAAATCAATCGTTTAACTCAAGGGGAGGTGGAAAATGACTGTAATTCCCCAAATGGTGGAATATCCCTTTAAGGTGACAATTTGGCTTGTAGATTATTTCTCCCTTTTTTAAATTGGAGCGGGCATGGAGTGATTTCACTGGAGCGGGGAGCGAAATTGAGCGGAAGAGCGGCCGAGTAAACAGCCACCTGAGCGAGGCGTGGGATATTTGCACCGCTCAGCTCCGCTCACTAGCTCTGTTCCAGACACATACATTTCATGCAGAAGATCAAGGAACACCATCACCTAATTTGCTAACTTCCTTTAAAAAAGAAAACTACAGAATTGAATGGATTTCAAACTAGGCTCAATATACTATTATTTAAAAATATCTCAAATGGGTTTAATATCAGTGTGCGCAAAGTCTTATATGGGCCTCACTGTGAAGTACATTATCTGCTGTAGCTTGCCTGCAATATTCAGAACGTTCACAACACAAAGATGTATGTCATGTTTCCTACCTGATTTTATTTTTTTGATGTTCCCTACCATATTTTTTCATATATCGGAACTCCCCCTATTACCGCCAGTCCCGTATTTCCGTCGTCTTGCGTGTACGTGTCACTTAATATCCATTTCTATACAAACCAAGACGGCGGATTACTAAAGAAAAGCAAGCACCCACACCATAGGTGTATCTAAATTATTCAATTTCTTCTAATTTTTTGACAATTAATTCCACTTTTTGCACACAAAACCTCCAGATCATGTAGAAAGGTTGTTGGTTCTAAAACAATATCCATTGTTTTCAAACTTTGAGGGTCTGAAAAGTGTAAAAACAGCCCCTCTCGTGTTGCCTATGTAAGGACTTCTAAAATAGGTGTTATAAATATTATAATACTATGTTCCTGGTATTAGTACATTATGTCTGTCCATTAGCACTAGTACATTATGTCTGTCCATTAATTATGCCTTTATTACAGCACTGGTCTTGTTCTCGTGTCACTACAATGACCATAATGCTTTATGTTTTAAATATGTTGAAATGGAATTCGGTACAGACCAATCCGATTTGTTTGTTCTCTGTGTTTTTTTAAAATTTTATATCATCCAATAATAATTTGTAAATGTTTAATGCCCGCAAAATCGTGAGCTCTCTGAACATTCTAACGCCTCACGAGAGGAGCTCAAATGCAGTCCCAGTCAGAGTTCCAAAGAGAGAAGTTTTGTTTTGATACTCCGTCAGTGCCATTGTTGTGTGGATGCCCACTGCGACCAGTGCAGTGTATCTGGGATCACGTTTTGTCTGAGCACATCGGAGTTGTCAGCATTTGACTTGGTGCAAGTAGCTTATGTTGTTTATTGTTATTCTGTCCACTGCTATATTTCAGCAGTATTGACGTTTAGCGTTATTAGGCTATTAGCAAGCTAAGGCAGACTGCTAGCTAAGGGACAGATAGCTGCTGCCGCCTTGGCTAATTCACCTCTGCGGACTTGCCTGTTACTTGTCAGGACTCGTTTTCTTCCTCTGGTGCTGGGCCCACCGGAGGTCGACAACCATCACGGACATCTCCTGCCGCTACACTGCTGACGTCGAGGATCGTTGTTTGAGGTCGCATCTCACTGCCTCCAGCCAACGCTGCAGGGGCGCATTCTGTTCTCTGGTGCTGGGCCCACCAGAGAGCCACCACTGGCTGCGACTGCTAACGGCTAGCTTTGAGGACGACTGAGCGGTAACCAACATCAGGGTCGGCTGTGAGCTGCTTCGCCAGGTCGGGACGGTGGATCGTAACTTGAACCCACACTTACACTGACTATCAGTTGTTTGCATAGAGTTTGACTGTCTTATTATATCAGGGGATCTAAACTTGCATGTGGATAATCCTGAAAACAATTATGCCAAGGAATTCATTGCACTAATCGATACTTTCTCCCTAACACAGCATGTACAGGGGCCAACACACTCTCTCGGCCATACCCTCGACCTTGTTATCACAAAGGGTCTCGATGTCTCTACAGCTGTTAAAGACCTGGCCTTATCTGATCATTTCTGCGTGTTCTTTGATGTGTCTATGTCCCCACACACTCAAAACACAGCTATGATGGTAAAAAGGAGAATCATAAATGATCAGACAAGTGCTCTGTTTGAGCAAGCACTTTCACTAAAGTCAAGTCAACTGTCAGACTCTGAAGACTTATTTGATCACTTTAATGCAGAAATGGCAAACATTATGGATGACATTGCTCCATTACAATTCAAGAAAGTTAAGGACAAACAGAAAGCACCATGGAGGAAAAATCCAGCAGTTAAACTTCTAAAAAGAGAGTGTAGGAAGACTGAAAGAAAATGGCGTAAATACAAACTTCAGATCCACTATGAAATCCATAAAGAGATGCTCCGCACATATAACTCTGAAATATGCAAAGCAAGACAGTCTTTCTTTTCCAACATTATCAATAGAAGTTCAAATAACACTCGTATTCTATTATCAACTGTTGATAAGTTAACAAATCCCCCCTTACAATTAGCGCCTGAACTTCTCTCAACTAATAAATACAGTTTTCATCTTTTTTTAAAGGTAAAATTGACAAAATCTGACTAAACATATCTGCTCAATTACAAATTCAACAACCTGAACTTCCAGCAACAAACAGAGGGAAACTAAACTTGATGTCGGAGTTCAGCTTGATGGACTACGAAACACTTGAAAAAACGGTACAGAATCTCAGCCCTTCCACATGTGTCTTAGAAACTCTGCCTACCAATTTCTTCAAAACTGTTTTTCACCTCATAGCGGCGGGATGTCCTTCAAATTGTAAATGTATCACTGCTGTCTGGCACCTTTCCTAAGTCACTGAAAACAGCTGTTGTAAAGCCACTTCTCAAGAAGAATAACCTGGATGCCTCCATACTAAACAATTACAGGCCCATATCCAATCTACCTTTTATTGGCAAAATTATTGAAAAAGTAGTCTTTAATCAATTAACCACCTTCCTAACATCAAATGGGTATTTTGATTACTTTCAGTCTGGTTTTCGGGCAAATCACAGTACTGAAACAGCTCTCATTAAAGTTTTCAATGACATACGCCTCAACACAGATTCAGGTAAAACATCAGTCCTAGTGCTACTGGACCTTAGTGCAGCATTTGACACTGTTGATCACAATATTTTACTACACAGACTAGAACACTGGGTTGGATTTACAGGCATAGTTATCAGCTGGCTAAAATCATATCTACAAGAAAGGAGCTTCTTTGTTGCCATCGGAAACTGTACCTCAACACCAACGTCCTTGACCTGTGGTGTTCCCCAGGGGTCGATCTTGATGCCACTATTATTCAACCTCTACATGCTCCCACTTGGACAAATCATTCAAAATAATTTGATTTCATATCATAGCTATGCAGATGACACACAAATTTACTTAGCTCTATCACCAAACAACTATGGTCCTCTTGAATCTATGTGTCCGTGTATAGAACAAATCAACACCTGGATGTCTCAAAATTTTCTTCAGCTGAACAAAGAAAAAAAACTGAAGTAATTATATTTGGTAAAATGAGGAAAGACTTAGGGTTGCCACTCTCCTTGACACAAAAAGGGTTGAAGGCAAAGGATACTGTTAAAAATGTTGGTGTATTAATTGACAGTGATCTAAATTTCAACAGCCACATGAAAGCGATAACTAAATCAGCTTTTTACCACCTCAAAAATATTTTCAAACTCAGAGGGCTGATGTCAAAAAATGACTTAGAAAAACTCATTCATGCATTTATCTCCAGCAGGGTTGATTACTGCAATGGACTGTTCACAGGCCTTCCTAAAAAGACTATTAAACAGCTTCAGGTGATACAAAATGCAGCAGCTAGGACTCTAACAAAAAACTAAAAAAGAACTGACCACATTACTCCAATTCTTAAGTCCTTGCACTGGCTTCCAGTAATTCACAGAATTGACTTTAAAGCACTATTGCTTGTTTATTAATCAGTAAATGGAGCAGGACTAAGAACTAAACATGGTGAAGCAGCTTTTAGCCGCTATGCGGCTCAGCTGTGGAACCAACTTTCGGATGACATTAAAAAGGCCCCAACTGTAGCCAGTTTTAAATCTAGACTTAAGACCAAACTGTTCTCAGACGCTTTCTGCTAACTGTGCCGAGTTACAAATTCTGAATCTGCCTCGATAATTATTCTACTTTGTCTTTTATTACTTTTTTTACTACTTTTGCCTTTATTTTTGCTTACTAATTATTCTTTATTTTTAAATGATTTTACCTTGTGTTTTATGTTTTCTTTTTATTATGATCTTTACCTTTTAACTATTCTTTGACTATATTGCCCTTCTATGCTTTTATTTGTTATTATTGTTTGGTTTTGTTTATGTAAAGCACATTGAATGACCTCTGTGTATGAAATGTGCTATATAAATAAACTTGACTTGACTGACTTGACTTGACTTGACAGACACACACACGTTCTCTCGTCTCGCTTGGATCATCAGCGAGTTTGGAGGGCCGTTCAGCAGTTGCTGTCCTGCCCTGCAGCTCAGAGATCTGCTACTTGTGCACCACCGGGCCCCAACTGCGCGCTTGTTTTTGTTTATTTGTTTTACCAATGTGTTATTTGTAATATTGATATATCCATACATACTGGTTTTATGTACCCTATCATACATTGCTATGATGAAATGGTTTTGTTCCTCTCTGTAGCAGGTGTTTTACTATTTTATACATATCTTTGGTAACTGCATTCCTGTTGCGACTCTTATATTGCTATATTAATACATTCATTGCTATTAATATATTACTATATACCTTGGGTGTTGGCAGCTTATTCTCTGCATGGCAAACTGTGTTGTTGATGTAGCCTAGTTGGTGTATAGCATGGGTTCATTAATGTGGGCCTCTCCTTTGAAAACAGTGACACCTCTGCCCCCGACAATCATTTTCAAATAATGATATTCACTTCAGTTAAGCCACTTAAATCGGTGCTGTGCAATGAAATGAGTTTTCAGCATATTTTCGACGTTTGGCTTTGTTGCCCATATCATGCTCGGGCCGTGCAGCGATAAAATGTGACAAATCTGTCCATTTTAAGTTAGCTATCGGAACGTCACATATTACCGTCACGTATGTCCAACCTCTTAAGTGTATCTGTCAATTAATATTCATTTCTATACAAACCAAGGCGTATGGATTCCTAAAGAAACGCCAACCACCCACACCATAAGTTTATCTAAATTAGCTATGTAGCCTACCAAAAATAAATTTTACCGTGGACTTGAAGAGCTGTAAACAGTGTTGTAAGGCTGCGTGTACAAATCCGGCTTGGAGCTGCAAGTTACCAGTGAACAGTAACTTGCAGCTCCAAGCAATTTGTACACTAGCCTTAGCTCCGCTGGCGGCACTGTTGCTAAATTGCGTTATGAAGTTTGGCACAATACATTCTCACTCAGGATAGGGATCAATAATACTTTCCACTATCCCAAAGATTTAGTATACATCTCTTTCTATGATTTATTTCGATTTTATAATGTTGAAAATTCATTGAAAAAAAAAAAAAAACATCGATAGTTCTAACATGAAATAAACGTTTTCCTTCTTTTTTGAATCAACCTTCCGCGCCTCCCCTCAAATTTTTTGGCGTCCCCCAGGGCCCCACCTCTGGTGTATAGTAATTAATACATCTGCAGATATTAGCTCTACATTCACCATTTTATAATACACACACTATTTAAATTCTGGGGAAATACATCCTGCACTAGCTGAAGGTAAGTGTAGTATTTTTACAGTGGAGGCACCGCGCTACTAAATTTGTATTTATAATTATTCATATTCATATTTACCATTTATAATCCTACTACACAGCTATACATAGTTAACCTTGTACAAGTTAACCTTTACTGTGCAGAGTGACTAGCACTCGTTAAAAAGGGGTTACAACTCCGTCAAAAACGATTTCTTAATCTTTGCTTTTCTTGATGCTTTCCTTGACCTACTATGTCATTCTATGGTCTACCTTAAGAGAAATTTTCTTGGAAATAATCTATAATAGTACAGGCAACACAGTATACCACTAGGTGTCATAGGTATGGGTAGTTAAGTAGCAGTAGGCAAAATTAACAAACAAAAGAATATAAACACAAACAAACAAACAGACAAATCACGGATATAAGTTACAAACAAACAAACAGACAAACCACGGATGACCCTCTCACAGCCTGAACTAATACCAAAAACAAGGGAAAACATTGCTCAGACACTAAACCATGTGCATTTGCTCTCTTTAAAAGCAACGGGTTATCCACAGCCAACAGGCGTGTGAGAGAAGCAATGAAGTCTTAGAATTAAGAATAAAGCCATGTTCTGTACAACAACAACCACAAGCACCCATGCGCCAAACAATTCAAATGATTGTATTGTTCTCCCAGAGAGGAAGCTACGTATATGATCACCACCCACAGGTGGGCGTGTGCGCCAGCGCTGCAGGTCAGCCTTTCCACATAAACCCCTGGCTTTAAAGTTCACCGTCCTGGTAGCATACCTATCTACTGCCAAGGCCTGAAGGGGACAGGGAGAATATTTACTTCTGCTACACTGGCAGAGAACTCATGTGAAACAGACTGTGGGAGGTGGAAGGGGTTTGAATGCTGTCCGGCAGTATTATGAGTGGAACGTCGGAGGGATAGAACCGGATCAGGGTTCAGACCCAACTCCTCCAGGGGGCGCACGATTGGAAAATCTTCACCTGCTGCTATACTTGGGGCCAGATCTGGTTCTTCCAAAGTGTCTGTGCTAAATGATGCCGCTGCCGGGTGGCTGGCACTGTTTGTGGGGGGTTGGACATCTGGTACGCCCTCCAAGTGAGCCTGGGACAGTTGGTCAAGGCTAAAGTTAACACCATCTTGGTTACTGTGATGCTAACCACTAGTCCTGGTGTGGACTATGGCTACCCTCAACGGGTCTCCAAGGCCTGGCTCCCTCCCGATACCCCCATGAGGCTGTGGAGCAGCCAGTGCTGGTGGGCTGGATGAATTTTGACCGGTGGGAACAGATTTAAGCTCGGAGCGATGCATGGTCTTGGATGTGTGCCAATTCCATCCAGACACTCCACAATTTCATACTTGGTGGACACCCATGTATCCTGGATTTTGTGGCGACCGTGAAAATGGTTCTAGCAAATGAGTGTACGTGTACATTACATTTAGCAGACACTTCTTGACCAAAGTCACTTACATACTGTATGTCAGCTATATTACAAGGGATCACATTGTCCCTGGAGCAACTTGGGGTGAAGTGCCATGCTCAAGGGCATAACAGTGGAAGCCAGGAATTGAACCGACAACTTTCAGGTTACTGCACGCTAGCCCAGCTCCTTAACCACTACACTACTACCGCCCACTAGAAAAAGTCTAGTGCGCCAGGTGGTAATAAGGTTATGGTGTCAGGACCACCATGCCTACGATATGCCGCAGCCTCTTCTAAGTGTCTCCTAGCACTAGCATAGACAGAAGTCAGGTACTCTTGAGGTTGCACCACCCAATCAGTTGGTGGACTGTCCCTGTGGTCACCTCCAGTATTTCCAAGTAGGTGGTCGACTGGTACAGTGGGTCCCAGTTAAAAATTGACACTTCATTCACGATCATGGTGAATGGTGAAATGTAAGTACAACTGCAGCCGCTTGGGGGCAGCATAGTCCGCTGTGGAGTTCCACGGTCGAACCAGACGGCGCATTCGACAGCAAGGGCTGTGATTGGCCGAGTTTTCAGTGCGTTTCTCTGTGTTTTTAGCAGCCCCTGCAACATGCTAGTCCACTGTAGCCTAAGCCTTGTACATAATGTTAAACATAGTTTTGGATTCAGTGGCAAGATTTCTTTATTGTACAGTGCCTGTCTCTCAGTAATGTTTTAAAATGAGAGCTTCGTCAGCTGGCAGTAGGCTACTTTGTCGGTAGTCATGAGAAGTTAAACTTGCTAACAGAACATAAATTTGCTGCCCAGAAACCTTGTGAATAGTTCTGATTTTTTTTACTACACTAACAAGGTTGAAATATAGACTTTGCCTACAGCATCTCCTTAACAGTAATGTTAACAAAATGACAGCATTCATATGACAAAGAAAAAGCGAATTAGGTCACTCAAGACTGTGCCACAGCAACCAGTGTAGGCTACAGTCCTACCCAATAGGCCTACTCGAAGCAGATAGCGTTGTCTGACGGTCGAGTGGGTTAATGCACGTATTTCCAGAACAGGTCTGCAACTTTCAGGTAGTTCTGAGTTCGAATTTAGGCAGGAGCAGAGCCATATAAAGGCCTAGGCCTATTGTTATCATTTTTTGCAAGGTGTTGCTCCTGGCAATACTTGTTTATAAGGCGTTTGGTGATTAATTGATAGCTGTTTTGGGACCGTTAAGCGTTCTTTATAATGGCGCATCCGGGGAGTAAAACGACTGTTACGCTGCTGTTACAACTGTAGGCTACAATGATTGCAATACAAAAATATCGCGGCGTGTTAGTTTAGTTAGTTTTGTGATGTTTTGCACTTTTTGCCTCATGTGTTTTCAGGTTTTAGGGCTTTTTTGGCAAGATTGACCTTGGTTAGACTCTGCATATGTTATTTCTCCATTATGGAAAATACAGTCAAATTGTCTGTTATTAGTTCAATAACAAGTGTTGCTTGTTAAAACATGTGACTAGTGAAACTCAAATGATTTTAGAAATATTTAGCCAAAGCCAAAAGTGTTAGAGAGAGAGGCGGCCGGTGCAGCTCAGATGTCTTCTTAATTTTCTTTATTCTTTAGTAAAAGGTGCAGAACATTATTAAACTTTGACTAACGTTTCGATGTTCGTTAGTCAAAAACATCGACACATCGAAATGTTAGTCAAAGTTTAATAATGTTCTGCACCTTTACTGAAGAATAAAGAAAATTAAGAAACATCTACACCTATCATCTCCTCTCTAAAATATCTGTCCTGGCCTGGTTGCAACGGATTGTGGCCAAACGACAGAAGCGTGGAGAACCCTCCTTTGTCTACCAAAAGTGTTACTTTGTGCCCAGCTCCCCACTGCTTGTGAAAGAAGGGGATGGGGGAGGGGGCTTAACGTGAAAAAGCTTAATGTCACAAAACGGCAACGAGTCGTTTTAGGCTACAGGCCTTCATAATGGTAGGCTACAGGAAGTGGGGGGAGGGTATGGGATGACCAGAGCCGTCATCTATCGTCTTTCCAGGCACACAGCTCGTTATATAGCCTATCGACTGCCTTAACAGATAGGCTTTGCTCTTGGGTTTGGCCTTACAGCGAACTCAATGCTCTTGTTGCTTGCAGTTTGTTAAATAAAGCGATGCAGATTACATTATTTATTTCTGATTAATTGCGTCTTTTGATGTATTTTGCAACATTTGCTTGTTAGGCTGGGCTACTGTCAATGTCCTGTACAGGTCAATGTTCAACAATTGCTGGTGTAGGCCTAGGCTATTAATCAATTAGGGACTGTTCGTTATTTATTTAATTAAGGGGCTACCGGAGGAGTTTTGGGAGCGTTAGTCAAAAAGGCGTGACCCTCCCTCGCCAGCAAAATTTTTTTCTATGACCCTCCAAAGTGATTGAGAAAAAACGCATGACCCTCCCCAGTCCCAACAATTTATTGATGCCTTAGGCTACTGGGTCAATTTGGGAGCTTGCATGCTACGACTCCTTCCTTGAAATGCCTTGAAAAGGCTGTCGTTTGCACAATTTCACAAATAATCACCGGGACCGAAACAAACCTGTCAACTTTTCCTGGGTTTATTGCGTATTTTAACTTTTTCCTCGCTGTCTTAGGAGGAGCTGCAGGGCCGTCGCAAGGGGATCACGAGGCCCTGTCGCGAACTTGACAGATGCAAGGCCCTTTTCACTTACGTGCATGAAATCATCGATAGCTTACTTTACACATAGCCAAGGCTACCGTCGGTGTATTTTAATAGTAGCCTAGTCTAATAAGCTACACCAGCTTGCCTTTAAGAGGGGAAATTCAATTGTATAGCCTATAACATTAGCTGAGTCAGATATCCAGGATATAACAGGATATAACATTAGCTGAGTCACATATTTGGCCATATGGTGTTTATCATAGGCTACATCACGAAACCAAATAGTGTAACAAAGGCGAACACTTTAACAGGGGAATTAATTGGGCATGAATCATTGTGCTGAGCGGTATTTGTCAATGAGCAGAAACACACCACGACATTCAAACTATTGATAAGATGTACTGGTCTGTATCTATAGGCTAACATTGGACAAATAAATGACACTGACTTCGCCATATCCTGACTCAGGAAAAAAACCTTTTCTTGCTTTGCCGCAAACTCAGCAATGAAATCATAGGCCAGTTTGCAGGTAGCCTAACGTCTTTTTCATAGAAGGGAGAGCCCAGTCTCTCCTGTGACATGGAGGTGTGCAAATAGTTTTTAATAGCCTGTTCAACTTCGAAAAGCTTCGTTCACCCGATGCCAGTCACTGATCGCTATTTCAAATTTCGGAAAGCTTCATCTTTTTAAGTTTTAAGTGCAGTGGCCCCTATCTGCCCCTTTGGAATTATATCTCGAGCCTATTATAAGGTCCAGTCGCGTTATGTCCTGGGATTGGATGTGCTCAAAAAGAAAAGAAAAACACTTTTTATAGATGGTTATGAGGAGCAATGTGAGAGAAAATTTGATGATCATTGATCGTTGTTTTGGGACGTTAAGCCTTTTCCATAGGCGTCAGTGAAGGAGATTGAAGAATGACCATTTTTTTATCACGAAAATATTTCTTAACTACAAAACTCAGTGTCATTCAGACTCAACCCTCTTGTTGTTTTATTATCTTTTTAGTTGTCGTTTGAACGTTGGCAAGCAGGCATGTTGCGGTTGCAATTTAAGTGAAATTTCTACAGTAGGCCTACAACATGCTGTTAGGCTGGGCTACTGTCAATGTACTTGTACAGGTAAATGTTCAACAATTGCTGGTGTACAGGTTATATAATCAATTAGCTAAATCATTTGTCCAGCTGTTTAAACATTTTTTTAGTGCTACATTCAAGCGCAAAAGGTGCTTTGATATATTTTTTCGTTTGAAGCGTCGGCAAGCAGGCATGCTTTGGTTGCAATGAATGAGGATAATTGCTTTTTTTTGCATTATTTTGAATATGACTCGCTCCAGTCTCAACAGCACGTACTTTTTCCACATGCTAAGTTCTAACACACATAGGCCTATCCCCTCTCGCTTTCTCTCTCTCCATCCCTGCACACGGTGCTTTCTTAAAGGAGCTGCACCATTTTACAACAATTGCATCTACATTTTCATATTAGAATGTTTTGTCAAGTGTAAGCTTAAACTACCGTGATCAATTTAAGTTCCCGTGCCCCCGCTGCGTCATGGAAGCAGTAAGTCCGTCGCATCAAAAATAGTAGTGGCACCCAAGTGACACCTTGTGGTTGTTTGTGTCAACTGCAGTTTGTGCCATTTCTGCTGAGAAAATGGGGTGCGTGATTCATGAAGAAACCCGTCCAAACTTAACGGGGACCCACTGTAACTGTGGCTTCTGACTGAACATCAGCTTGTATGGGGAGTTCTGTGTGGACTGGTACACGGTGGTATTATAGGCGAACAGGAGCTGAGGGAGCAACTGGGGCCATTTACGCTTCTTTTCAGGGGGTAAGGACTTGAGCAAGTCATGAAGTGTCCTGTTGAAACATTGACCGTTCCCCTCTGGATGATCAGTGGTGGTTCTACTCTTTGTTATGCTGTAGATGTCACACAGGTGCTTCAACAGCTCCCCCTCAAAGCTGCGCCCCTGATCAGAGTGGATTCTCCTTGGCACACCATACACATAGAACCATCTCTTTGTTAGAATCGTAGCTATGGTGGAAGCTCTATGATCAGGGGTGGGAAAGGCCTGGGTAAACTTTGAGAAAACATTTGTGACTACCAGAACATTCTCTTGTCCTGTGCTAGCCCAATCCAAGAGAGTAAAGTCAATGGAGATTATGTATGTATATATTATACTCTTTTGATCCTGTGAGGTCTCTGCATTTATCCCAATCCGTGAATTAGTGAAACACACTCAGCACTACACTTATCTACAAAGGCTTAGTGGCTAACAGATTTCCCAAGAAGGTTCTGGCTTGGGTTGTCTTGCTTTAGCAACCACACAGTGCTCACACTCAAAACTCCCCTTTTGCACCTCATGCCACATCTGGGGGCAGTAGCACCTCCTGGCATATCAAATCTGTGGTCCTGTTCACCCCCAGATGGCCATGGTTGTTGTGTAGGCTAGTGGGCACTTCGACTCACAACACCTTGGGCAGTAAAAGCTGCAGCACTGGATCCCTGGAAGGAGCAGCCTGGATCGCTCGGGACAAGTTCCCATCCACTTCCGGTATCTGGGACTACTGCTTTATCAGCTGCTGTACTTCCCTTGGTTCACTCCACTTGTCTAAATGGATAGGTGGTCATCCCTGTGGCCAAAACCACAGGTATCTGGAAATACAGGGATCAGTCCCTTACAGGACTTTTAGGTCTCTTTTGGTTCGACCAGGGATGGTGTCCACCATCCAAGAGTCTTGGATAGGCACACTCGAGGCTTACATGTTGGCTATGGCAATCGGCAGGGGGACGTCTAGGCCGTGCGACACAGATCGCAAAGTGTTAGTGGGGCTTGTGGGAAGCCTAGAAAGGGCATCGGCATTGCGATTACAGTAGCTGTCCCAGGATGATATTTGATGTTGTAATCAAAGAGGGTAAGCTGAGAAACCCAGCACTGTTCCAGAGCGCCCAGTTTCGCTGACTGCAGGTATTGGAGGGGATTGTTGTCAGTGTACACGGTGGAGATTTGTTTCCGTGATTGCCCACTTGACTGCAAGGAGTTTGAGTTTCATGGCACTATAATTTGACATGTTCCTCTCACTTGGCCGCAAGCCTCGGCTAGCAAAGGCTAATGGTCGCCGTAACCCATCCTTCTCCTGTGACAGAACTTCCCCCAATCCTGCATGGCTTGCATCCGTCTCTAAGAAAAAGAAACGACTGAAATAGGCATTACCTAGGACTGGTGCTTGAACAAGCCGTTTTTTTAAGGCTCTGAATCCAGAAAAAGTACTGAACAGAGTTCCTACACATTTTACATTTCAAAATTCCATACTTTTTCCATACTCAAAATTCCAAACTTCTTGGTAGATTTTTCTGACCATATTCTCGACATTGCGGCCACATCTGGTTTGGGATAACTCGGTGAAAACAAAGGTATAGACAACTGAAGTGAATTAAAAAATGACACTTAATATTCGTCCATTTAGCTGGTTCATTTTTAGTTGTATCTTAGTTGTATCATAGTTGTATCTTGACGATGGGGAATGACAGTTAAGCTACACAACAGTAGGAATGGTTCATTATGACCCGAGTGAAGTGATTAGTACTGCAAATGCAATAGTCTGGAAACACAGATATTTCTCCATACCCTTGTTTCTTTTTTCCTTACTTATCCAGACCTGGAAATTACTAAAATCAAATTTCATACTTTTCCAGGTTTTCCATACTGCGTAGGAACCCTGTCTAAAGGCAAACCTGAACCTGACTACATTCAATGTTAACTATCCAATATTCAGATATCTGTAATTGAAATGTATGCAAATTAGTGCATAATTAATGAGATATTGTTAAATTACATCTATAAACATATATTTTCAGAAAACTTGTAATGCAAAAAAATATTGTATAAATAATCAACTAGTAAAGTTTCATAAGAATATCAAGGAGTTACATTTTTTACCCTATTCACCTGTTCTATATTGCCTATGGAGGCCAGTTTTAGGCCGCAAATGCTAATTAGCAGGTTTAAAACTAAAAAAATCAGCTAAGTATATGAGTACATATACTCTTTGATCCTGTAAGGGAAATTTGGTCTCTGCATTTATCCCAATATGATGTTTTCTAAACAAAGTTCGGGTGGAGCCTTCGGGATGATTGACAGCAATTAACTCACCCACTGCCGCCGCAGGGTAGGGCTATTTAAGCCGACCTCCTTTTCCATACGTCACACGCTCCGACGTTCGCGAAATCATTCAGTCTGCGTATTGTTCGCATTGACAAGACAGCTCTCATGGAACTGGAAATCCACCTAGCGCCAGCAAGACCCTACCCACTGGACAGTGGCTCGCATCCGCAGCACTCTCCATTCCCGCGGCATCGCGTTCCGTAGGTCGGATAGGAAGTTCCATCTCCTCCGCCTGCTAACGCAGTCGGATAACCCGGTCTTTTCGCCCTCCCGCTCCCTCACTTTGTTTTCCTCCCCGGACCAGGAAGCAGGCTGCTCTTTCTGGCATCCCAGCGCGGTTCCTTCCGCCGGCCATTTAGCTGGACGAAGCACACACCACCAGCCACCTCGCGAACCGGGCACGCCGACAGAACCTTCTGGCACCACACGCTTCAGAGCGTATCATTCCGCTGCTTCAGCCACAGCCACTGCCACGTCAGCGGCTCAGGCCCATTCCCGCCGCATCTCCGCCGTATTTCCGGGTCCAATCCCACTTCTCCAGACGGCCCCGGTAGCGACAGCGTCGCTACTCCCCCCACCCCTTTTTTCCCAGCGACCGCTCCCTCCCTTTCTCCCTTCCCATCTCTTCCCCGGCTCCGCGCTAGACCAGCCCGCAGCAGCGGGTCATCAGCATTCAGCGAGTGCTTGGATCACGACGTCCCATTCCGGCTTCCAAGCTATTCATTAGCCACAGCAAAGGCCCTGCCACCGCCTCCCCACGCTGCAGCATTCGAACCACCACCCGTCACAGCGTCCACCAGGAACCTCATTTTGTCAGGTGCAGACGTAGACCTTTCTACCATTCTTCCCTCCCTTCCTATTCCCTCTCATAACCAGGATTTAGTTTGCGGCGAACTGGTTTTGTCTTTAAAACATTCTGGCCCAGCATCAAAAATGCTGTCATTCCCAGAGTTCACCGTAGCTTTTACCAACTACACAGAAGTCGTCTGTTTCGTGTTCCCCAGTCGACGCAAAGAGCTAAATGACTACCTGGCCATCATCGCCGGCCAGAGGTGGAATAAGTACTAAAATATTGTACTCAAGTAAAAGTACCAATACTTTGATGAAATATTACTCAAGTACAAGTTAAATTACCCATCTGAAAATGTACTCAAGTAAAAGTAAAAAGTAGTTCATTTAAAATGTACTTTAAGTAAAAGTTACTTAGTTACTTTTTTTTTTTTTTTTTTTTTTTTTTTGGGGTCGGTTTTACCCAGCTCTAGTGGCTGCAGCCAGCAGCTAAAGTAGCCAGGCAGCTACCGCGCTACATTCTGGGGGCATGTTCGTGAGCCCCCATGTTCATGCCCCCCAGAGTGTAGCGCTGCAGCTGCCTGGCTACCTAGTCAGAAAAACTAACATGGAAGTAGGGAATTTCAAGAGAGAAAGAGCACTATATGACAGCAGAAAATTTATAATGACCATGACTGTAAGTATATATACTTTTTTGATCCTGTGAGGGAAATTTGGTCTCTGCATTTAACCCAATCGATGAATTAGTGAAACACAAACTGCACACAGTGAGGTGAAGCACACACTAATCCCGTGCAGTGAGCTACCTGCTACAACGGGCTTTCGGGGGAGCAGTGAGGGGTTAGGTGCCTTGCTCAAGGGCACTTCAGCCGCGGCCCACTGGTCGGGGCTCGAACCGGCAACCCTCCGGTTACAAGTCCAGAGTGCTAACCAGTGGGCTACGGCTGCCCCAACGAGGTTTCATTTAAACAAATCCGGCCCACTACCTAATATGAGTTTGACAAGGCCAAAGGTCACTCTCACTCTCCCCTTGCTAAAGCGCCAAAATGGTTTGGTCCGCCTGCACAACGATTGATAAGGTATCTCATTTTGTTTACGTAGTTGAGCATCGCTAGTAGTGGACAGCTAATTGTTGTGCTGCTGGTACAATGTCTTTCTCCAAGAAAACCAAGTTGGATTATCAAAAAACAAAGGCAAAAACGAGAAAAAGAGAGATGAAAATGAGGGGAAACAGATGCTAATAAACTTCTTTCCAAAGAAAGATGAGCACACACGTTAAAACACGAAATCCCATGGTGTTAAACTGCTTGAATATCTCCGCAATAGAACTGAGGCAATCCATTGAAAGAGCGGAAAATACACTTTCCTTGGTTACACAGGTAATCTGAGGTAGCCTATCTCGTGATCCACTTCCATCTCCATCTCTTTCAGAAAGACTTGGTGCCAGCTTGATACATGCTGATCATTCTAGTGGTTCCGGGCGCAATTTCCCCCCTTCCTTTCGGTTGTCGTTAGTCTTAACTTTTTTTTTACTCAGTAACGCATGGGATTTGTGATGTAGCGAAGTACAATACTTCACTCAAAACGTAATCAAGTAAAAATAAAAGTACTAATTTGAAAAACTACTTAAAAAATACAAAATACACAAAAAAACTACTCAATACAGTGAAATGAGTAAATGTATTTAGTTACTTTCCACCTCTGTCGCCGGCTTAGCAGTATCCTACGGGGGAGCCCATTTTTATACGTAGGCTACCACTGGCTGTTTTCAGCAAAATGTGCTGCCAGAGTCGGCCTCTGGAACCAAAACCCCTACTGGGGCGCGCTCGATATGGAGCTCCATAACCGCTTTTTCCTAGGACTTAAGCCATCTTGTCCCCTATGCAATAGCCCCAGTCACGGCGCGGTCGAGTGTCCACTAGTCAACTCATTTCCCAGGGCCGCCCTTTCATCTCGCATCTCCTAAACTGCGCTCAGCAACCCCATCTCTCGAAGACGTCGTACCTCTAGATGCCCAGTGTCTGGCCAATATCAAACTCTGGAGGGTGTTTTAGACGAATGGAATGGTCTGTGTATGTTCTACGACGACTGCCAATCATCTCCAGAAGAGCTCCAGTTGTACACCGACGCAGCCCCCTCAACAGGCTTCGGAGGCTTTTTCAAGGGGCGCTGGTTTGCATCCCCGTGGCCACTAGAGTTCAGAGAGCTAACAACTGGAAACGAATCATCAGCCGTGTTCGAACTCATCACGGCCCTACCTGGGGGAATGAGCTCCAAGAGCGTGCTAATCCACAGCGACAACGAAGCCGTAGTGCACGTCATTAATAACTCGAGCTCAAAATCGCCTGCGCTTTCCCCTCTTATTAGGCGTCTAATCTGGATAGCAGCCAGCTACCAGCTTATTATAAGAGCCGCGCACGTCCCCGGTTGCCACAATGAAATTGCTGACTCTCTCTCTCTCGTCTTAAATTCCAGAGATTCAGGAGCTCGGCTCCAGAGGTGGACCCGTACCCTACTCCACTCCCCAGCTTTTCGGAGACCATCTTCCCATAAACCACCCCTCAGCTATCTTCAGCCCATCACGGCCGACCTAGCCCTTCAAGCCCTCGCACCCAGGACCATGCAGTCCTACCCAGTTTCGATGCAGTCACCATATCATCATTTATCACCTACGCCCACACTTCACTTGGGATCAAAGTCTCTTCCATTAGAGTCTACCTAGCTGGCATTCATTTCTTCTACAAACGCCCCCACGGCTCCGAATGCCCCTTCTCCGACACCAGGATAGGCTTGTTAATTAAAGGTATCCGTAGGCAACATCCAGTCCCCCAAGACTCCCGTCTTCCCATTACCTCAAGCATTCTCGCCACCTGCCTCGCTACCCTTCGCAAAGGGTTCATGTCACCGCATTCCGATTCCACCATCTCCGTTATGTTTCTACTGGCCTTTTTTGGGCTGCTGAGATGTAGCGAGTTTACATGCCCTTCGTCTCTCTTCATTCCCGATGTCCACCCGTGCATCGCAGATCTAGAGCAGCTAGACCAAGACACCATTCGATTTACCATCAAACAGAGTAAAACCGATCAGTCCCGAAAAGGACACTCCATATCCATTTAACTCCGCCTCAGATCTTCAGCCTTTCCAATACCTATCTCACTACATCTCATATCGGTCAGCTCAAGCTTCGTCTACTAGCCCGCTCTTCGTGTCAGACGAAGGGCTACCCATCACTCGCCACAGATTCCAGACACTCTTAAAAACCATTCTAGTCAAATCTGGTTTTCCCGCGGATCACTACTCCGCACACTCCTTCAGGATAGGAGCTGCCACAACAGCTGCGCTCAACGGCTTATCGGAGCAACAAATTTAAATACTGGGCCGTTGGTCCTCGGATGCCTACCAGTCTTACATCCGCTCCAATCTAGCGGATTCTGACTTCGCTCAGCAAGCACTTATGTAGTTGGTAGCGGCCTTTCTCTGTGATCTTTTGGGGTGCAAGCGGTCATCGCTCTATCGCGATATCCGCTCCAGGCACTCCAGGACCACGGACAGCTACCTTGCCAAACACGCACTTTTCCCATACATTTTAGTCTAGCTGAAGCAATCATATAGAAGGGCGAACTAGTGAACCGTGAATTAGTGAAACACACAGTGAACACACAGTGAGGTGAAGCACACACTAATCCCGGTGCAGTGAGCTGCCTGCATCAACAGCGGCGCTCGGGGAGCAGTGAGGGGTTAGGTGCCTTGCTCAACGGCACTTCAGCCGTTCCTACTGGTCGGGGGTCAAACCGGCCGTCGAAGTGCTAACCAGTAGGCCACGGCTGCCCCATTATGAGTAAATATGAATATATTTACTTATGAATATATATTTTGAATATATTTACTTATGAATATAATCAGCACCCAAAATTAGGCAAAATACCCTCTTTACCAGTGTTTTCTCACATTTGACTCCCAAGTGATAGTAGTCCCAGTCTTAATTATGCATTATATAAATGATGATGTCATCTAAGTGTGAAAATGGATCATGAAAATTTGAAGACAAAAAAATCTTGTTCCTTAGACTCTATACTAGCAAAATATGCACACAAAAAGCGAGATTACACAAGACGCCGTACTAAGCCCCGGTAAGAACCAAACCAGATTTGGTTCAAATCTACACACCTATGGCTACTGAAAAATGTAACGTTCATTTGTCAAATGTTATTTTTAAGTATTAAAAAACATCATTGTTTTAGAATTTTCGAACGAAAGTGGTGGTAATTGGAGGCGTTACGATAAGTAATTTCAGATTGCCAACATAGCATGTCCCCTACTCTTGGCATGATTTTTCAAGTGGTTGTTGACCATTGGTTATTATGCAGCTATACAGTGGACATTAAGTGTACTTCAAATTGGCCAGCTTCCCTCGCGGTCCGCACGCGGGATCACGCGGCATCACGCGACTTTAATTTGTATTTTTCCAGTGACGCTGCAACGACGCTGCAACAACCCAAACAACCGACAGATGTCTCTTGTGAGAATGGTGTCTCGTAAAAAAAGAAATGGAGCCTGGAAAACCCTACACAGACTTCACTGCAGACTTTAGCAGACTGGTTTAGAAATAATTTAATAGCCAGAAATATGCCTGCCCTGCCCTAATAAAGAAATATTTGGTTAACTGCGAGTGAATCCCGTTTGCAGCCGTAGAAGAAACGCAGGACGAATGAAACATGCCGGTTTCCTCCGAGTGCAACGATGATAGATAGACATCATTTGGACAAAATATAGAGCATATTAACCTCCGTTGCTCAGCCAAATGCCTTCCTGTTACATCCTGTTATCACAGAGTTACAGGCGATAAACGATTTTTGATGGTCACAAGTTTACTTCATTAGCGGCTTATTTTTTTGATTATTAAAGAGTGTTTTTCATTTAAAGGTTTGACTTTGTGCTTATTCAGTAGAGCATTTAGTGCTCTCCCCAATCCCAGACGTTCACATTAGAGGTCTGCACTCCCACGGTAGACCCACGGGAGCAGGTCCCGACGCAAAACAGTGCGGCGCGGGACAACTTTTGAAAGCTCTTTGCGGGAGCGGGCGGGATGAGAGAGGTGCGTTCGCGGGTGCGGGACAAACCAATGATTCACTGCTCTCCCGCAAATTAAATATGTGCGTAAAATTAAATATGGAAATGATTAAAGTAGTGTTCATAATTATAGTTCAGCTGGATGTTCTGTTAGGCAGCATTAAAAAATGGGGTTTAAGCATAACTGACGGATTGCAGGCATATAGCCTATATTGTCTTTTACGTGGGTTCAATTTGTTCCTGCTGCTCATTGTCAAAACTTGAAATCGAAAGCATGACAGAGAAAGAGGGCACCAGACTAGGCCTACTTCAGTTGTTAGCCTACATTTAGAACCAAGAAACTGACATCTGGAGTCTTCCTCAGGTGTGTGTGTTCCTTTCGTGAGACAGAAAGAAAAACTGAATAGGCTATCCCTCCTGCATGCGGGCTTTGCGGGCAGAATATTGCGGGAGACCTCTAGTTCACATTGCATGTTTGTTTGTAATGGATGCAACCGCGAGATACGCGCTTGACAGCAATGAGTTGTTAACAGACATGAACCAAGACATATAGCCCAGCAGCAATCTATCTAAAATAACACATACTTGAAGTACCATTGATGATATTTTGTCAAATATTGAAGTCGTGGGAAGTTTACATAATTTAAGCTGTAGGATGTTTCATTATAGGTACTCAATGGTGCTATTTCACACGGATTACACATTTCACACCCTATAGCGACCCCCAGTCACCGGGGCTGAGTGAAGCCTACAAATGGAATGTTCAAGTAATAACACAATCCAATGTGTGTCTCAATTGTCCCCCGCTGACCACCTCAAACATTTCTCTAGATTTTGCAACGACCTTACATGACACAATGCCATAAAATATGCCAGTTTTTAGGACACAGAATAATGTTTGTAATGATACCAGTTACGTTTAACAGTAACATAAGTGTAATGAGCTATTCATTGTCGAAGGTGCATAGTGAAGTGAAATTCTTACTTTGGAAAACAAACATTTGCCGATATCATTGGATGGGGGATACTTGTTTATTTTTACGTAGCCTACAATGGCCAGTTCAGACAAAGCCGAAATTACTCCTTTTGAAACAATGAGTGAGCAGGCCGCACATTTGTATGGTTATATTGCTTGACTTAAATCCCAGAGAGGCTACCGCACCCCACAGTGATGGGCCTAGCGGTCTTACGCGTTCAGTGTGGAGTATAAACAAGCTGAGAATTTAGCAGTGTCACGTCTGCCTGTCACAGATGTAGGGAGCTCTTAGAAGCTTGGGATAATGTGGTACAGTTACTACAGTAACAGTATTCTATTTTACTTCTTATGGAATATTTTTTTTTTCACTTTTATAAAGGCTTTGTTTGAATGCTGTTGGAACAAATAGTAGTTGATTATAAAGGCAACTTTCTGTTGCAATATTCTGTGTGTTCTGGACTGCAGGTAACTTGTTAAGCCAGTGGTTCTCAAACTTTTTCTTTCATTCCCCACTTTAATCAAGGGGGCATTGACTGATGATAGTGGAGATAACGTGTTATCCCGAGGCCTTTGCAAGTCAGCATCTCCGACGGTAGTCTACCCTATTAAAAATATACGTTTTCGATGTCCCAAACGGAGAGCCATACTTTATTGTTTTTAACGATGTCTATGCTACTCACCAAAATGTAGGCATGGGAACATAATGAAGTATCCAACTGTCGTGTGGTAAATTATTGTGATTACGAGCCAGTGGTTTTCAAACATTATGCGTGACTTGGACATCTAACGGAATGCAACAGGCTCATATCGTCCTCGCATTCGCAAAATGAGGACATACATGAGACTGCTTAGATAATAACAGGTGTACCTCCAGTTTTGCACGGTTTTAGTGAAGTTATAGGCCGGTTTTAGTCAAGTTATAGGCCTGTTTACCTTTAAAGGTTCTGCATTCTGCATTTTGCAATGACCAGTGCTTTCCCTTTTGAATTGGAAATGCTCTGTGTCATGGTGCGTGTGTGTGTGTGTGTGTGTGTGTGTGTGTGTGTTTCTATGAATTGTTAATAATCCGGCCCTGCGCCCAACAACTCTTTCCACCTCTCCACCTCTTGCCTATTGTCCAGGAGGAGGGGCCTGAGGCCTGGACAAAGTCATCAACAGAGTCATAGCACTGAAGGGAGAGGCAACTGGCATGTGATCTCCCCACGGGCCAATGGATGTACAAGTTTTCTCCTGTGCCTACGATATTTAATCCAGTGTTTTGTCAAGTTGCAAATTGCTATTCGTTTTAACGAATTTTTATGATGGTATGAAGTACTTTTTGTATAGGCTACTATCTTAATTGCTTTATACTCAATACTTAACCAATGGCTATTGCATCTGTCTATTGCAAGTGAGAATGTGGCAGGTGATCTACTGTATAGGCTTCATAAAATAAAATAAACAGATTGCTAATGGCCTACAAGCTGATCTGGAGTGTGTTTCCCGTACAACTACGGAGGTTAGCTTTTACTAACGCACGTAATGATGCATCGCTCAACTAACCAACATGTAAGTTACGACTGTTTCCCAAAACTGTCGTACTTACATAGTACTTTGTAAGTTTGGACCATGATAGTTTCCAAACTAGTATTCTGGACTAAGGTGGTTAATGACGTTTAGTAGCACGTGACGGGCACACCTGCACATAACAGAGACTTAATGATGGACTACCTCAGTTTAATCCGTGAAATCTGTTTTTCTCAGGGTCATCAAGTTAATTCATTGGTTCATATAGACTGACCTTGTAAATTAACCACTGCTTTGAATTAACGTTTAACACGTTAATAAAGTCATTTAAATGTGCTGGTGAAACAGTTGTTTACTCTATTGTTATTTATCCCCTATTCACCCATACACGCTGTCAATTCTGTGGCACAGTGCGTTAAGGCCGCCTGATGACAGCTGCCGTTGCGCAGCAGTTATCAGTCCCCTGTCCATGAGTTCGAATCTGGGTTAAGCGTATGTAGCTTTTGGGAAACGCACCCCTGATGTCTGATGTGTGATCAGTGGAATATGGGGAGGGAAGTGGCAGTGTTTTTTTGTGCGTCTGCAGAAGTCAGCCAAATATGAATGTAATTCTGCGGTATAAAGCAGATGTATTTGTTTATTGTACAGAAAAATAAAAATGACATGTCAAGCAGTCAATTGACTACATTGCAGTCAAGAAGTAGGGCAAATTAATTTACGAAACCAAAACGTGGGTCTTAGTTGTCTAAGCCTCTATTGCGTAGCCTGTTAAAAATGTTGCTAGATAGTATTAAATCGCCAACAACATTGTTTTCTGCAGAAGCCTACCCAAGGCTACAGATTAATTCTGAACAGTTATTTCTCTACTGGCTCAATTATCAAAAAGGTGCTTTCTCTTCGTCCTCTGCAAATGAAGCAGGTAGTTCCGTATAGAGACGTTAGAATAAATTAGCGTTTGCGATTGACAACGTTGTGATAAGTAGGCTATAACACTAACTTTGCAAAGTTAACTTGAATGCATCAATTTTGAACAAAGTTGTGTAGGCTGCACCGCACCAGTTGTAGTCTGCATGAACAGTTCTTGCACAAGACACTGTTTTGATTTGCATAGTTGCGTTACCCCCAACACTGACAATAACGTAGACAGCAAATTAAGATATTTGGGCATTTTTTTGGAGCGGCACCGGTAGGCTATCAAAAGCAGATTTCGATTTTCGCTACCACTGTGTAGCCAAGCCTTAAGCCATACCCAAGTAGCCTAAATCGAGGTAATGTTTAATTATGCATGATTTATTTTGTTATTGAATTCATAGGCTGGGATTCCTCTCGGCAACAATTATGTTTTTAGGTAGCCTCCTGCTTTTTCAGAAGGGGCGGCAGGCAGGCTACTGACATAGCGATGTACAGTGGCTGAAAGTGGTACTAAAGTTTCACACAGCTTCATGCCGCGTAATGCGTGACTGAAGTGGCCATTTGAAAATAATGCCCACTGTATGTGCAACAACAAACACATTTTCCATTTGGGACTCAGGCAGTGACACAGCCTGTTTTTCACCAATAGGCCTTCACATCAGATAAAATAGACTAGGCCTAGACATGAAATGCATAAGTCAGATAATATTGCTATTGTTTATGCTATATGACTGGTTATTTCATACACACAGCCATTCAAAGAGGACAATACATAGCCTACATTAGAAACATTAGAAGCCTACATTTGACTTTGACTTTGAAACAGAACGGTCAAGGTCCAAATAAATAGAATACAACTCGCACATTGTAGCCTAAGCAATTACCTAACTCGGCCAGCTCACATACAGTAGGCTACAAAAGGGTGCTACAATTGCAAAATGTGTGCTAAGAAAATCAACAGTATTTATTATTAAATATTGTTATGGTAGGCTATAGGAGACATGTCAAAACAACTTCTAAACAATAACAAGAATCAAGTGACAATATCAATTAATCAGATAACATTACAGTTGGTCTAACTTAAAAAAAAAAAAAAGTTTACAGTAGCCTAAATTGCTGGGTTTAAAATAAACTATAACCGGTTTGGCATATTAATGTAGGCTCAAGGCTACACATTATAGGCTACCCTACCCAGACTACTGTAGGCCTACAGCTAGAGCCTCGTAACCGTGTTTTTTTCTCTAGAAGTTGAGGATACACTTTTATAGAGTAAAGCATTCTTCCTATAGATTATGTTGAGAAATATAACTTGGACAGTAGGAAACCAGGTAGGCCCTACGGACATGGTCAGCGTGAGAAGACATGCTGAAGGTGGGCTGAGCTCAACGAACATTGCGCTCCGCCCACATTGAGCCCAGCCCCGATCTGCAAGCTGCAGCCAGGGGCTTCTCATGTGTACAGGCCAGGGGAAGGACTAAACCCATGAAAAGTATTTATAACAGTATGGTAAATTATTAATATTTCCCGAATCTAGGGGGAGCACTAGAGTTGGCAAAAATACCCAAAACTACATTGTGTAGCCTACATTTAAGGCTCAACATGGTAACGCTTTAGTTGTTTAACCAACTAATTAAACACCAAGATAAAGTATCATACCTTTGTAAAATTTCCATTTATTCAATTTCTGATTTGACCAAGTAGGGATTCTTATTATTCAGATAAAATGCATGGCAAATCACAATCTGTCACTGGTATGGATAATATAGGGACTAACTGTAGATTCTGGTATTGAAAGAGTTTCTTTGGTAGGCTATAAACTTTGTATTGTCAATGCCTAATCTAGTCAATATGTCAGACCGTTGACACTCAAGCTGAATAAAATAAATCTAACCCTAAAATGTAAAAGATTCTCTTTCTAGTCATGTATCATTTAATTTTCAATTTGGTACAACTTTGAAACACAAAAATACTCTTCCAGTATTTTAGCCTACTTGTAATACAATGCGGACAGCAATGCGAGGGAAAATGTTTTGAGGAAGCCAAGTGTTTGTGGTGGTGATGAAACGTCAAAAAGTGGAGTTGGAAAAATGCAGAAATGTATTTACAGCAAAGATAGACCCATATACATTGTTTCCTGAATGTTGATGCTTTATTACAGTGCATGAAAATGCACTGTACTGTTCTTCCTAGGCTTCTTATTACAGTGCATGGAAATGCACTGTACTGTTCTTCCTAGGCAACTTCTTATTATTATTATTACGCTTACCACTTTTTCCGTACGCTATTTCTCTTGAAAAGTTTAACTTAGAAACTTCATTCAAACTTTGTAACGTAGGTCTTCAAACAGATCGGGTTGCTATATCTTTTCAACTTTGAAACTACTTTATACTTTTTAAACTATTAAAGAAAAACTTTTTAAAAATCCCCATAGACTTAACATTGCCGATTGTGACATCATAATACGGCCGTTAAGCAATTAGAATCCTATGGCAGGTGTTCAGGCCACCTGCAGCCTCAGGCTTTAAGCATACAATCTGGGTCAATTAAGACTACACATCCTATTCAACTGTTTCCTCTGCCCAAAACTGTTTCAAAATAAAAGTCCTCACTACAATAATCCACTGTTAAACAATGTAACCCATTAAACTACTGAACTTTTTACAACTTTTAAACGGTCTACTTTTAAACTATCATTAAACTATCTATCTATTAAACTAGCTGTCTATCAACAACTTTTAAACTATCTACATTCAACTTTTAAACTTTTAAACTATATACATTCACTAGCTGTCTATCAACAACTTTTAACTTGTCATCAACTATGTTAACACTTTTAATCAACTATGACTCCTACCCACTGTAGCTAGTTAGCATGGTTAGCAAAGTTAGGATGTTAGCATTGCTAACATTGTTAGCATTGCTAACATTGTTAGAAATGCTAACATTTGTTTAACAAAACTGCTAAAAATGATTAGCTAGGTTAGCTAAGTCACATGGTTAGCAAAGTTAGCATGTTAGTTAGCATTTTTAGCAAAACTACTAAAATGATTAGCTAGGTTAGCTAAAGTAACATGGTTAGCATAGTTAGCATGCTAGCATGTTAGCATGCTAGCATGTTAGCATGCTAGCATGTTAGCATGCTAGTTAGCATAACTACTAAAAATGATTAGCTAAGTTAGCTAAGTAACATGGTTAGCATGTTAGCATGCTAGTTAGCATTTTTAGCAAAACTGCTAAAAATGATTAGCTAAGTTAGCTAAGTAGCATGGTTAGCATAGTTAAAAATCTTAGCATAACTGCTAGCAAACATTAGAGCCATTCCAACTTTCAGTTATCGTCAAATATCTACCTATACACAGCCATTAAACTATTTGAATATCAACATTCATTCAACTTCCAGTCTGTCAACAACTTTTAAACTATTTACCTTCAACTTTTAAATGGTCTACTTTTAAACTATCATTAAACTATCTATTAAACTAGCTGTCTATCAACAACTTTTAAACTATCTACTGTCTATCAACAACTTTTAAACTATCTACATTCAGCTTTTAAACAGTCTACTTTTAAACTATCAACTTTTATTAAGCTATGCAACCACCATGTCTATCCTAGCATCACCGCAGTAACCATCTCTGTATTATCTGTTTTAACTATACATGATATTTTACATCACAACTTTAGCATTTTCATGCACTGGTAATTCCTTGGAATTGCATTTCTAGTTGTCAGTTTGTAAAGTTTAGGCGAAGTAGGGTCCGTGTAACGCTTTGCAGTGCTTTGTTCTATTTGCTCCATCCATCTGATCCAAATAAAAAATGTGTTCAATAATCCAATTTTCATTTTTTTTAACTGGTCAGCAAATAGATAATTGCTGCTATTTTCTACATTTGTCATTAGTCACACAAGATAAATAAAAAAACAGAAACTGGATTGGAAACAAAAGTAAAATTCAGTTAATATTGAATTTTTGCCTTTTTTACCGGGGGGGGGTGACCTGATACATATAACAGAGCGTGCGGTGTACATTTTGTGTAGAGATTGAGGGCTATCAAACACAGTTCAGCTTGCATCAAGGTGCCAAGCGATTGATAATGTTACAGTAGCTCGAGACCAGAACTTCAGATGCAGACGGAGACATTGCTGCGTCCTGACACTTATGAGTAGGCTAGCCTACGTGTGCTACTCAAGTCTCACAGGTAGAGAAGAGCTGTTCTGGGAGGCTTTGGAGACCTACATGAGCATTACCAATGGACTTGAGCCATAGTAGCCTACAGGCCAATGTAGGCTGTTTGCTCTTGAAATTAATAAATGGATAAACTGATAAATTATTCACTGTTGTGTCTTCGTTTAATGAAACCTAGTCTAGTGTAAAGTGTTAAATAAGCAAAAACGCCCCACGTCAAACCGTGCTTGGGGTAGCCTATAGGCCTGTAGGTTAGCCTAAACTGACGGATGGCAAAGCATTCTGCTTTGGGGAATTATTTGCTATGGTATGGCATGGCCATGGTATTCAAATATACTAGATATGTTCAACATAGGTTGAAAGTTATGTTTAACATCCCATCTCCCAAAAATCGGTGAAGTTCAATTTAATAATATCTAAAGTATCACGAACAACTTCAGGCGGCGCTTTCGTCCACCTTCTAGATGGTGTTCTCCCCCGGGGCTCGTGGTTCTGTCCAACCACAAGCACAAAAAAGGAAAATTACGCATCATTTTGAATTTTTTACTTCTGAACAGAAAACCATAACTGTGCTCAATTGAAAATCAAAATAACCACCAATAACCCCTTTACTGTGCCGTGCTAAAGAATGGATAACAGATTTTAAAGCCTATTTTTATATTTCATGTGAATTCTGAAAATAGAACACAGCACTGCAAAGCGTTACACGGGAATCTCTGATCAGTGTGATTGGTAAGGCTGGACCAATTATTTTAAAGTCAGTGCCCGTCGCAATGCAAGTGTTGCAAACGTTTCCCAATCGAGTCAGACTACCGGTATTCACTTCGTGAATGAGTTTGGATTTTTCCAGGTTCGGGGGTTAGGGCCTATAGCGGCACAACATAGCTGTTGCCTACAGACCATGTAGCCTAAACTGAACCGTGGTAAAGTTGGTTTTATATTGGACGTTGGATATTCGACACATTCGAAAAATCTATTTAGCACTGACTATGAGGGTCGAGTTTGTGTCAAACCAACTTTAATGTGTTTAAACAAGGCCTGCCTATATTACACAAAGCTTCTTTTGTCCAAAAACCCATGTTTTGATTTTATGAATTTTTTATGCTGATAAAAGATTTCAATCTATTATGCGGCTTCACCTTTTGACTTAACCATACTAAAACACATCTCCTGAACTCGGCTTACTGCCCTTTCTAGTACACAAAGCTCCTTTTCCCCTAAAACCTACTCTTTGATTTTATACTATTTGTAATGTTAAATGTTTTAAATCTATTATGCGGCTTGCCCTTTTGACCTACCCATGTCAAAACTCATCAGGTGAACTCGGATTACTGCTCTATATAGTACACAAAGCTTCTTTTTCCCAAAATACCATTCTTTGGTTTTTATAAATATTTTTAATGTAAAAAAAATGCTTTAAATGCTTTAAATCTATTATGCGGCTTGACCTTTTGACCTACCCAAGTCAAAACGCATCTGTTGCACTCAGCTAACTGCCCTTCATAGTGCACAAAGCTTTTTTTTTTTTAAAACTCCCTCTTTGATTTTTTACTGTAAAAAATGTATATAAAATCAAAGAGGGAGTTTTTTGGAAAAAAGAAGCTTTGTGCACTATGAAGGGCAGTTAGCTGAGTGCAGCAGATGTTTTTTGACATGAGTAGGTCGAAAGGGGAAGTCGCATAATAGATTTATAGCATTTTTAATAGTAAAAAATTAATATAAAATAAAAGAGTGAGTTTTTGGAAAAAAGAAGGTTTGTGTACTATGTAGGGCAGTTATATGAGTGCAATAGATGTGTTTTGACATGGGTCGGTCAAAAGATTAAGCCGCATAATACATTTAGCGTTTGTTGACAGTAAAAAATGTATATAAAACCAAAGAGGGAGTTTTTTGAAAAAAGAAGCTTTGTGTACTATGTAGGGCAGTTAGATGAGTGCAGCAGATGTGTTTTGAGATGGGTGGGTCAAAAGGGGAAGGCACATAATACATTTATAACATTTTTTTATAGTAACAAATTTATATAAAATCAAAGAGGGAGTTTTTGGAAAAAATAAGCTTTGTGTACTATGAAGGGCAGTTAGCTGAGTGCAACAGATGTGTTTTGACATGGGTAGGCCAAAAAGGCAAGCCGCATAATAGATTTGAAACATTTAACATTAAAAATTGTATAAAATCAAAGAGCAGGTTTTAGGAAAAAAGAAGCTTTGTGTCCTAGAAAGGGCAGTAAGCCGAGTTCAGGAGATGTGTTTTAGTATGGGTAAGTCAAAAGGTGAAGCCGCATAATAGATTAAAATCTTTTAGCAGCATAAAAAATTCATAAAATCAAAACATGGGTTTTTGGACAAAAGAAGCTTTGTGTAATATAGGCAGACCTTTTTTAAACACATTAAAGTGGGTTTGACACAAACTCAACCATCGTAGTCAGTGCTAAATAGATTTTTCGAATGTGTCGAATATCCAACGTCCAATATAAAACCAACTTTACCACGGTCCTAAACCGTACTAGGGACACTTGACAGCAACACGCGCGCGCTCTCTCTCTTTCCCTCCTCCCTCACATAGGCCTATTGCCTGTAGGCTACGTCCTCCACACAACTGTCATGGCAATGTAGACCATTTCACAGTGACCGTGACATATTTTTATTTTTACGTTGCTTTAGTGAAGTTGTCCAACTCGGACTAGGTGCCACATGGAGACGACGGGAGGGTAATAGGCTACTGTGTTTCACCATTAACCATATAAAATGTAGGCTATGGATCGCTGTTTTACTCATTGCAAAATAGGGGAGACCGGGGCTGGTTGGAACACTTTTCACTCTTGGTTATATTTCTCCGTCTTACAATGCGTTGAAATGGTCAAATTGTGATTAACTGAAAGCTTGGGATCTCAGCTACAAAATGTATACATTCAATGTCAACAAATGATCCCTTGTTTTGAGTTATTTATGATTAAAGTGGTGTTGTGCATGTGTGCCAACCTGCCCCATGCACGGGGTTGGTTGGCACATGTAGTCGGGGTTGGTTGGAACACATATGTTATAGTCCTTTGCAGTACTCCTTTTGGTTTTGTTTGAAGTGTTCATCTATATCACTGCCTGTAGGGCTTTGCTGATGTCTTTCCTGTGTGTTTTTCTTCAGTAGGGCCCACCGTCAAGACCAATTTGGTCCCTACCGATTTTTTTTTAACTTCAAATGTTTAAAAATGTCTAAAATGCTTCCAAATGTAAAACTATGTTCAGTAATTACAATAACTATGTTAAAATAAAGATTGATGATGTTTTTATGCATAAAATACAAAGTTTATAGATTTGTCACAAAATAGCCATAGGGAATGTATGTGCCAACCAACCCCAAAATCAGTGTGCCAATCTGCCCCTACCACATTAGGGTCAAACTTTTTGCACAAATGCTGTTAGCCTGCTAATATCAGTCACCTCAGGTTTTCAAACTTCATTTTAAATTATAGAAGAGTCCCCTAGCAATCAATTATAATCAATATTTTTTTTTATATCCCTAACTATTACCCTTCTAGGATGTATTTAGTGGGAGGTGCATATTCTAAGTTTTGACACTACAAAATTAAAAAGTTGTTTTCACCTAAAGGGTTAATGACCGGGAGACCAGTTACATACGTGAGTTTACGCTACTCAATAAGGCCGTCAGTTTAGTGTTGGAATTTTGCTGCAGCTCCCTCTAGTAGCCCGGATATTAACAGTGTTTCAACCTGCCCCTGTTCCAACCAGCCCCGGTCTCCCCTACTAAATGAAAACGGGCCATGACATCGCAGCAAGAATGGAAAAAACTGTAAAACGATTAAATAAAATATTCTATACAATATCAGCGATAATGCCTTTGCTTACGGGAGAAAAAGACTAATGTAGCCTATGAATAAAAGATCGGGCTTACCTGTACTTCGTTCCTAAGTATTCGGAACAGAGACAAATGATAGCCTACTGTGAAATGACGGATCTACTGCTGTAACCCTAGATGCAAAAAGTTGCGTTGCGTTAGGCCTACTGCATGCCAGTGGGTTTTCCCGACAGTCGGGGGTGTGTTACCAGGGCCGTCGCAAGAGGTTCATCACTTACATGCATAAAATCATGCGATAGTCTTACACATAGCCTACTGTCGGTGCATGTTTAATAGTAGGCTAATAGGTTACACCAGCTTGTCTTTAAGAGTGGAAGTTGTATGGTAACAATAACTGAGTCACATACTGTAGCCTACATATTTGTCCATAAGCCGTTTCATATGCTACATCACAATATCGCATAGGCTACACATGGAATGGATAAAGGCCAACACTTAGGCTACTACAGGGGACATTAATTGGGCTGAACGCTAAATTTTTCAATGAGCAGAAACACACGACATTCAAACTATAGATAAGATGTAGGCCTAGCTACGGGAACTGTTCTGTAACATTGGACAAATTAGCCTAATAGCCTAACATTCACTCACCATATCCTGACTCAGAAAAAAAAAACATTGTCTTGCTTTCTCTGCCGCAAACTCAGCAATGAAATCATAGGCCAGCTTGCAGGTAACGTCTTTTTCAGTTAAAAGAAGGGCGAGCCCACATATCTCTCCTGTGACATGGAGGTGCGCAAATAGTTTGTAATAGCTACGTTTCAACTTTGAAAAGCTTTGTTCACCCAATGCCAGACACTGGTGGCAATTTCAAAGTTCGGCAAGGTTCGTTCAATCTTTTTAAGCTTTAAGTGCAAGTGCAGTTGGAATTATATCTCGAAGTAGCCTCAGCTTCTGGAAGAGGTCAATGCATTATTTAATGGGATTTGGACATGCTGAAAAAGGGGAAAAAACGTCGGGCTAGATTTTTTGACAGTTTTCTGGGATTATGAGGAGTAGGCCTAATATGAGAGTATTTGGTGATCACCGATCGATGTTTTGGGAGTCCGTTCAGAGGCGCACCTTGTCAACATCAAGGCAGGCAACTGCTTGGAGCCCCGAGCCGAGGGGGCCCCCGAGACCTGGTCTCAGCGCGAGGGTGCAAAGTGATCAACATCGAAGTTTGGCATTGACATCAGATCATGTCTAATGGAAATGCAGACATTAATAGAAATTGTGTCTTTACAATAAATTTGCTCTTGTTATGGGAACATTTCCTATTCATAAACGTAAATGGGCGGGAGGGAAACCTTGTTTTGCAGCTTTCAAAAATGAAGTCAAATTCTACATGACACCATTATTGGACTCAACAGCCGAAAAGCTGATGGAACTATCTGTATGTTCTGATATTATGTCCTCTTTGTGTTGATTTTTTGTACCCCTTTTTGTTATAATTTGTATGGTGATTTTTGTAGGCCTATGTAATATATATATATATATATATATATATATATATATATATATATTTTTTTTTTTTTTTTTTTTTTAATCAGAGAATGTCTAATACATAGATATTAGAAAGCTAGATACCGCATTGTCTGTCGAGTTCTATTAGGTGGCATTGTAAATGCGGCCGCCATATTGCTGGGGGCAACACCTTTATTGTCAATGGGCAACACTTGCAGCCAATCACACCTGTCTGATTTCCAGTCAGAGTCACATGCTCCTCCTTTGGCTTCCAGTGATTGTTGCCCCCACCAAGATGGCATCGCGATTTACAGATGTTCTGAAGCCTAATGCGGTATCTAGCTTTCTAATATCTATGGTCTAATAAGGGGAGAACCGCCACTCTCAGGAAACTTCCGATTTCTGAACTGGTTGCAGTTCCTGTTCTGGTTCCACGTGAGGGTGCTCACGAATAAGTGCAGAATGAATGGAGGTCTATGGAGCTGTACCCCTCAAAATCCACTTTTCTCGGGATATAATTTTTTGTCTAGAAAATTGAATGTTGCATTCGAAAGAAAGGGCAGAGAAACTAACAATTTTAAAAATAATGGCTCCGACGCCCATGGAATACGGTGAATGAGCTAAAGTCCCAAAAAGTCGGCGTGTTCCTTTAAGTTTATTTCAGTGTAAGGCCATTTAACACATAGTATCTACTGCAGGGGCATCCATTAGGAAACTACCCTAAATCAATGCTAGTAGGGACACACTTTACTTCACTGCATCACATTTTATCCACTAGAGGAGCACCTACGTTGACACTTCTTTCTCACATGCAGTACAATTTATAGGGTTAGGACATTCTTTACTGGAAATGACACCCTATGGAACATATTGTGTAGGGGCAGCATAGAGGGCATTCCTTACACACATGGGGAACAGCAAGTAAAGACCATTTTACCTTATAGGGTGTTGCACTACAGCACTAGAAGGTCACTCATTAAGATATGTTTTGTTTGAAGTGGCACTGAACCATTTTTCTCATGCAAAAGCCAGCCAATAGGACACTTTTGAGGGCACTTTAACACATTTGATGCATGGGTTGTCCCCCATGCACACCAGTCTGTCCAATCACTCTTTCAACCTTTGCAGCAGGGACATCGTTAGGCATATTTTGGGGGGTGCTGAAGCCACCCTAAGATGATAGAAAGCCCCCCTAAAAATTTAGTAATAATTATAATTTGGATTTAAAAATAAATAAGGAAATAATTGCAGACATGCACATAACTTACAAAACAAGACTATGAGCTGAAATGAATAATAATACAAGTTGTCATTATTTGATTAAAATTATCTTTCTGGTTGCTTCCCCTAGCCACAAGGGGTCAGGGTTGAGCTAGGGGTCATTGTAACGTTAACTTTCCTGAACGGTCGGCAGAGTTGCAAGCAGGAGGATGGATTAGCACACAGATGACTTGTAATGGCTTCTACTTAAAGGAAAGAATATGCTATATTGTAGTTGGCAATTTTAACACTACAGTAATTTAGACTCAAGTTCAACATAGGTAGGCTATAGAAAAAGCTTGTAACGTACAATATCAATCAAGTAACATACAATGTCAGTCCCTGCAGACTGCTGTTATAATCAGCAATATTGCTAGAGTGAAACTAATGCTGTCCCTGTTAATGCCATTGTACCTTCAATTAATTTGAAATCACTGAATTACAGTGTACATACATTTACATTCTACAATTAGAGCATTTTTTTCAGCATTTCATTTATAACTAAACAAAAAGGGCATTGTCACGTACACCAAGGGATGGCTTTGAAAATGTATTTTAATACAAATACAAAATACAAAAACATGCCTACTAGCAAAAAATGGCCGCAATGCTTTTCAGAACATAAGTGACAAAAGACAATTATGGCGAGACTGTTCAAGATAGATAGATAGATAGATAGATAGATAGATAGATATTTTAACGATCCCCAAGGGGAAATTCAAAGTCTCAGTAGCATATTGACATCACATGCACTTACAGCAGAAAAAGTAATATAAGTATAAAAAAACTCCACTGCACAATAGAGACAGTAGAAGATAAAAAAAAAATACTAAAATACTAAATATACTAAAAAAATATGCATATGGGCTAATATAGCATGTAAACAGTGTGGCAGTAAAACAGTAGGCTAGTGGACAGTACGTACACAAACATGAAGAAGGTGGAGAGGCAGACAGACTATGCAAATTTGAAGGTAGGCAGTAGGTGTTTTGTTTTGCGTCATTCTTCGCGTCATTCAGCATACCCAGGGCATAGGACTGCTGCATCTGACCAGCTTGTTGTTTTGCTGTGGATAATCTATTACAAAATAATTTTGTGTGAGTTTATATGACATGTACATCTTATGCCAACAATGGAGACGTGGTTAACACCATGCTTACCTTTTTTTGGAATTCCACTCGGGGTTTTTTTTCTGTAGTGTTTCTGTCTTTCTCTTTCTGCAACCTAATCACATTTAATAAAGGTTGGGTAATTTTAAAGAAGAACTATTCTACAATAACTACAATTATTTTGACAGTGCATTGATTTAAAATAGGAAAAATGTAATTTCGATCAATCCGAACTGCCTGGTATTGCGCTATAACTACTCATGTACACTCTGTCATTTTCTGATGCACTGGAGGGGGCCATAAATCCCTAATGCTGAAAAATGCTTAATTGTTTAAATTGGCCTCAAATCAATAGTGATACTTACTTTGGATTGTTTTTCTTTAAAAGCAACCACTGAAGCCTTAAATGAAGCAATCAATGGCTCCCGCTCTCTCTTCAGTTCCTCCTTTAGTTTCACCATTTCATTAGATAGCCTGGCCTTGTCCAAGTCCTCCTTTCTCTACACAGACAAAAAAGCGATGATGATCAGTGATCAGTGAATTAAATATTCAACATGTGAACACCATGTCAGTGGAACTGTCATACCTCAGCATTTATGAATCTATCATTCCTTGATTGACATTGCATACATTGATTTCCAATTATTTTGGCAGACAATGTCAATCAAGGAATACCATTTTTTATTAGAAATCTACCATTTACAATAAAATGTTCAATTTTGACTGGTTGGTTAATCAGGTCAGATTATTGCCACTGGTTTGGTAATTTGCTTGAAGTGGCCTTCTAAGTTTTATAATGGTTCTCTTGCTTTAAATGAATGTATTAAGCTTAATCTTTATGTTTAACAATGATAACGGTAGATTTGTCAGAATCTGAATCTGAATCTGAATCTTGAATCTGAATCTAATTCATTGTTTTGTGTTTACCAGGTTCTTAAGATATTGGCCATGATAAAATACGTCCTTTTCCTTTCTAGGGAAACAAATTCCTTCGTCAAACAGCTTCTTCAGGTTGTCTGCCAAGAAGTGCATCTCCAGTTCACGATAAGCGTAGACTTTTTTGTCTTCACACAGCAAAAGGACTATTTCAGGGCACCCTGGTTGGCAGCTGTTGGTTTTGATGGTTCCTAACACTTGCATCCTCATGTGGTCAGGAATGTACTGTTCTTGCCAGTTCTCCAAATTTTTTCGGTCATCTTTGAAGATAGTGTCTTCAAAGCCTCCAATCCTCCACTCATTCTTCAGCATTATTTTACAGAGGTGATATCTCTGAATGAGTTCTTCAATACCTTTAACGTACGTGTCAAAATCTATTAAAATAATAAGATCAGATCACATAATAACATGTATTAAAACTTAGTTTAACTATCTCATATTGCAGTAGGCCCATCTTTGAGAAATTAAATGTTGATAATATCCTAAAAGATTTAAGTCATGTTTAAGATAAGTCTTTCTACAGAAGCTCTGAGAAGAATTAAGATATGTATAGGAAGGTATGATAAAATGTCAATAACAAGAAATACCAAGATTAGTGACAGACAGCACTCAATCATAAAGCCCAGGGGCCGTATTCACAAAGAATTTTAAGGCTAAAAGTAGCTCCTAAGTGGCGAATTTAGGAGCAACTCCTAAAAATAATGGGCGTGTCACTCCTAACTTTAGGACTCCTAATTTTTCTCACTAAAAGTAATTCACGAAGCATTTTAGACCTAAAAGTAGCACCTAAGTCCGGGACATCTTAAAAGAAGTCGAGAGGACTCCTAACTCACTAAGAACAGCTTTTTGTGGCATTTCACGTTGCGATGTAGATAGATAGATAGATAGATAGATAGATAGATACTTTATTGATCCCCAGGGGAAATTCAAGGAAATGTTTTGAAATGCGTAGCCTATGCGGCAACAGGAGCTTCCAATCGCGAGGGAACAATTTTGCATTCATAAAAGGGATGCAATAACGCCACTAACAACGACCAAAACTACTCATTGTTAACATGTAAATTAAATGTAACGTTTCATTGTGAATCAAATTAAAATGTTCTCCTCTTTGCAAACGTAGGCATATGGTGACAGATTAATTTAATAATGTTGCAATGATACTGCATCAATCCGTAGGCCTATGTTTCATTAGGCTACTAGGCTATTTGTTTTGCCTTACTCTTTATTCATTTAGTCTAGGCCTTTTTATTCAGTTATTCATCATCTTCCGTCCTTCGCACTACTTGTGTAGTGCACGCATTTTCCGACCGGTCACCTGTCACTCATCATCGTAAGGGAGGTGTTTGGAATCATTCCCGCGTTACAATCATCAGCCAATCAAGGTGGTCACTTCAGTCAAGCTCGTGCATGAGTAATGACGTCATCCATAGCAACGAAGACTCACTCTTAGTTTAGCAGTTGTCATTTTTACTTACTAAGAGTAGGTCTGAAAGGCTTTGTGAATAACTTTTAAGAGAAAACTCCTAGCTAAAATCTTTTAGTGCGATTCAGGAGTACTCCTAGTGGTAAGATAAAAGGCTTTGTGAATACGGCCCCAGATGTTTATAAGGTTACACTTTACTATCACACTGTCATGAACGTGTCATAAACAAGTCATAAACGTTTATGACATAACGCTTCTGTTATTAAGTCTCATTCAGTTTTTGTCATAACAAGTTAGGGTTAGAGGTTAGGATTAGGGTTAAGATTAGGGTTCCTGTGTCATGACAGTGTCATGTCACTCTTTTGTCGATACTGTCAAGTTAAGTGTTACCATTTATAATAACTAAAAACAAGTTATTGTTGAAAGTAGTCAGATCAAAAGACTCTGGAAACAGTGAAAATGAAAAAAGTAATATAATCTGATCAATATTCTTTGGAGCTGCTATTGCACCAAAGATGAGAGGTTTTGTCAGAATGAAAAATAAGATAAAAATAACAATAGCAGCACAGATAGATCCCCAAAAAATTGGACAGTTGAACTAATTTACCTTCTCCTGAATCAAGAGCGAGAAAGTCACTTCTCATCTCCTCCACACTAGCACTGGAACAGACAAGAGTTTTGATATGTCATCAGATGTCATAAGGGGACAAAGCATATCCTCTTAACCTATATCCATATTTATTCTGTTTTTCTTATAATATATTCTGTTAATACACTGCATATATCTATATTATTCTTACAAATATTATATTGCTACTGCTACTACATTGCACATAGCTGTACATGTTGTTTATACATTGTTCATATTACATAGCCATATTTATTCTGCTCTTATGAAGTAACTGCTAATACACTGCACATATCTAATGTAAACCACCTTTTGTAAACCAACTGCATACTTATGTCTACACTGCACTATATTTCTTGTCCTGTCTATGCACCACCTGTCTATGGGCCATATTTTGCACCCTGGCGCATAACTTGTTTCCCACCCGGCGCAAAGTATATTTTCTTATTTTGCACGTATATTTTTTAAACAATGCGCCCAGGGGTGTGGCAATTAGCAACTTAGGGAGTGGCTTAGCGCATTGTCTAAAAATCGATATTGTACACCTGGTCAGAAGTCTATGGCGAGTTGTTTATATGTTATTTTAAGAGCGCATTGTCAACAGTCATATTGGCGGGTGCACAACGCACCATCCTTCTATCATCCATGAATGCACACCAGCGCACGTCCATGCAAAACATTACAAATTGCACGATTACAATGGGAAACATAATTAGAATAAAGATATTACTCATGATGAGTAGTTATTCACCATCATTTAAAAATTGGTAATGACGGTTAAAAGTGATTAGGGGAGAGGCGAGAGACACGTATGGAGCACAGCTGAAGATGCACTGTCACGAGATATAAGCAACTCCTCTGCAGGATAAATGGTTGAGAATTTTAGGGTAAGTGTTGTTTATGTTGGTAACCCATTGTCAGTCAATAGTGAAAGTAACTGCATATAACTGTCTTGTCGTTGACTGTCACCTTGGACCTAGGAACACCTTGTTGCGCCCTGCGCTCGACATTTGATAACAAAAACCCTCCCAATGTGGACTGGACATCCTACTAAATTTGAATAAGCTTTTGACGAGTGACGATGTGCTTTTGACTGTCATGATTGGGCCCTATACGTTGTATATCACATTGCACTTTTCTGCTTGTTTGCACTTCTGGTTAGACACAAACTGCATTTTGTTGTCTTTGCACTTGTACTCTGCACAATGACAATAACGTTGAATCTAATCTAATCTAATTGGATTCATACTGACTGCAAAAAGTAAGGAAGCTTATCCTGTGTGTATATGTATATCTATATGTAGTACCTGAAGAAGTTCATTGTGGTTGAACTCGAGCAGTTGAGTTGAGAGCTGTGATATAGGAGCAACAGGTCCAGCTACCAGCTATAAGATACTGTATACGTGTAAAGAAAGGGAAAGTATGTGTTATAAAGGATTCAATTCAATTCCATTCAATCATAATCAACAGATCAGATCAAGACCAAAATTATATTAAAAGTCAATTATACAAAACATGAGAGTTATTCAATCAATCAATCAACTAATAAACAGCAACATATAGACATGATATTGTAAGAGCATGTTTTGAGGAATACCATCTACTGTTTCTTTGGAAGCATTGTAGCCAGTTATACCTTATGTCTCTATTGTATCATGGGCTCATTCTTTACTGCAAAAAATACTTTAAATAAGACACTATTCACTAACATGACCTGCTTGTGTATGGAAGTAAATTAGACTCAAATGTTTTGTACCTGTGTGTCATGTTTTGAAACTGTAGAAATTATTTGTAACTGGAAAAGTAATTGTCGATATTACAAATATGCCCTACACTTACAAATCTATTCTCAATAAATCAATATTCTACACACAAAAAAGCTGTCCTACAGTTACAAATCTTTCAAAATAACAAACAATTTTCAGTGTTAGTCATATGTCCTTGTGACACACACGTAAAAATCATTTGAGTCTAATTTACTTCCATACTTGTGGAGACTACTGCTTTTACGTTATGGGCCGATCGCTTAAATTATTCAACAAAAATAACTGTAAAGTAAATGTCTTTAATTACGTCTGGGTGATATGGCTAAAAAAAATATTGCAACATGTTTAGTCTTTTTCACGATATACGTGACCCTGCAAGGCGAAACCAGTTGTTTTGCGCACGGTGCTATTTTGAGAAAATCCACGATAAACAAACGGACAGGTTAAAATGTCGAATTTCACGTTTTCGCATAATTCGACAGTATACAGTCTACACTTTCATATTGTGAACAAATTTCACGGATAAACATACGTTTTGACTGTTAAACCCTTACTTTATTTAGGTGAAGCTTCAACACATTAGCAGCCCAGACGGCACACATAAATCTAACCGATGTTGGGGCGATGAATGCCGTTATAGTCTAGAAGACATCGCCTAGGGAGCGTTTGGTCATTGGCAAGACATCGCCGGGATGTCGGCAAATCATTGAAAACGACAATGAGCCAATGTTTCAACGACTCATCAAAACTATGCCCACCTCGGAGGCTTATACGACCTTTATTTATTTAGGTTGGATCTTGAGATTGCACATTTTACACTACAGGCTATAAATGAATTAGATCTATAAAGACACAAGAAAGATGCCAAAAGTATATATTCATTTCATTTTATTGAATGTTTTAAAAAGTCTGAAGGATGAAAAAATGCTGTTAGAAAAACTCCCCCAAAAATCAGGTTCTTTTCCTGCAAGAGACAAGGTTAGTGTGGTGGATTTCTATGACTTAACGGATGCATGTGTGGTTTTTATAAACTTTGATATTACTGCAATTATTATGAGACTTCAAGGCCTGTACACATCTTAAACAGACCAGACCAGCAGTCAAGGAGTGGGGTGAAGGAGTTCACAGTGACACCTGGCTAGATGGTCGAGGTGAAGGAGTTCACAGTGAACTAGATGGTCGAGAGCGAGAGGATGATGTAATTGGATGATGTAATGGTGGTAACAGCAAGGCCAAGTAACAGGTGACAAGATAAGAAGCCCTGTTACAACTGGAAAACAACAGAATCTGGGAAAAACCCAGAAGAAGACAGTTTTGCATATAATTTATACATGATGAGACAATGGGTTCCACCAATAGTCGTAACCTTGGTGGATGCTGATAGGCCAACAGGTGTCTTTCGAGGGAGGCGAGAAGGCCCAACTTCAAGGTTAAGGAGTATAAAAGATAGGCCGCAGCCATTTTGATTTCAGATCTCATCGGGGGCGCCAGCTGATGACATCTCACATCACCCTATTGCTTGATACCTGGTCTGGACATAGTTTAGGCTGGACTATCACTGCAATACGGTGAATAAAGATCAACAGTCTTCAGAGATCTCCTGTCTGCATTGTCTCCTTCGGACGCTTTGTTCCAGAGTGCTAATTAGTAAGTAGTTAAGTGATAAATTGTTCATTGGATTCGGAAGTGGACCGGTTTTTCCACGACATTAGCTCAGCCAAGACGGGAGTAACGTTAGCTAATAGCCTACTTCCACTACTCTCAATACAAAAACCACATATTTTCCTGGGTTAAGTCTCATGGTCAAATAATAACTTGCTATTCTTACAACCAAGCATATTGCTGTCCCTATACCTACCGGTAATCATGGATGCTGTTAACATTTCGCCATAGCCGCTAGCTAGGTTTAAAATATTTTCCAGTGTTAGCTCAACTAGCTAACGTGAATTAGCTCACAACAAAGTTGTAATTACCCCAAAACAGCTCTTTATAATGCACACCAAGTAATGGCAAATATATAAATATATAAAAAGGCAAATATATAAACAGTCATACAATTAACACAATGCCTATTTTCTGACAATTTACACGAGTGAATTTACCAACCTGAACCTCGCTGCTCCGGGAGGCTGATCTGAGTGTACTGTTTGTGTCTGGCTGCTACACTCGCAATAAAAACAGAAAGAGCGGGATCTGCTTTGGGTAGTGGGAACGATCAAAAGCCAACATACAGGGAAGCCGAGGTAAAAAAAAAAAAAAACTGATAGTGGGATCTGCTTTGGGTAGTGGGAACCTTAAAAAGCCAACATTCATGGAAGCGACTTCAGGCCGATGCCCCTGAGACATTATTATATGGGAGGATTCCATGCTGATCTGAAACCGACATCGGGTAGATTAATGTGTGCTGTCTGGGAGTCATTCCATTTGTCCACGGCGCTATAAGGTTTTACGGTAGAGCTAAAATTTACTCAATGTGTCAGCTCTCTATCGTTCTTGGCAGATGTAACCAAATATGAATGTGAAAGACTTGCCTTTCAGGGCACGAACGGTCAAAAGCACAAACTTTTAGAGATATCCTGGCGTCATTTTAGGGACCAGGATAAGTTTTCCATTGACAACTAGCATTTTGAAAGTATACTTAGTTTGTGGCCGTTCATGTGAGCATAATAACTTAATTTTGTAAATTTTACCAAAGTGACTGGTTTCGCCTTGCAGGGTCACAAATGCAAAAACATAATGACAGCTTGTTCATGGTCGTGTTGCCTAATTGAATAGGGATAGCGCAAGGTTTATTACGGTGTGGCACATTTTTGGGGCTTTTAGCCTCTTTTAATTTATTTGATAAAGAACTGATAAAAAATAACTGAGTAGCAGAAAGCTGTCATAGTCGATACATAAATAGTTTATTATTATAATTAGGCTATTACTTGACCACTAGTACTGTTATTGTTATTATTCTGATGAGCCAATAATGTAGCCTAAATCTGAGTCTGAAATGTTGGTTACAAACAGTCCACTCCATACTGCTGTAACTGCAGCACTGCTATTAAGGTTTTGCACTTCCGTTCTAATGTTTCGTCACCGTTTGTTTACAACTAGAGTGGTAGGCAAGAATGGTAGGCGGGGCACTGCAAAGGCAAGCCTACAACAGTCGGGTTGCATAGGCTACACATAGTTACAAATAGCTTCAAAATTGAAAATTTAATATAAAATATTGACCGGGATGCCGACCACTTGTGTAGGCCCTAACAGTTGGTTTTACAATAAGAAGCAAAAAGGCGACGAACGACCGTTTAGCCTACCTATCCTCATGGTTGTGGAGGATGATCGTTAGCAGCTGTGAAGTCTTTTATTCTCAAGATGGCCTAATGATGTAGCCTAGGCTACTGTCTACGAAGACGTAGGCTAAAATACAACTATCTATCCAAAAATGAATTGCCAGAGATAGGCTATGAAGGGAAAAAGTGCAGCATTTTAAACATGGCAAGAATATTTTTAATTTCTAATTTGTCAATCACCTATCTTCTGTCCTTCTATTTCAAGTTATCATGAGTGTCATTTGATTATATAATCACAACAAATGCTAATAAATGAAAATAGAATAGGCTTAGAAGCTATGTGCTATAGCCTACAGTTAGGCTAACTCCCTGTTGGATTCTCTCTTCTTCTTTTGCGAGAAGGGTCACGGCACCAAATGTTGGATTCTCTGGTTGTTGCGTTGTGTTTTAGTTCTAATGTCGGTATTGAAGATGGTCAATAAAGCTTGACGGCGGGATCAGGATCGGCGATTAGATGATGATTTATTGTAGATGGTACAACAATGAATAACAGAACACAGGCTAAGTCTCAAACAGTAAAACTGTGCAGAGTCTAACAGTTGTGGTTGTTATTAGAAGTGGCTGCTGAGCCTTCCGACAGAAGATGCTCCTTGGGTTGCTTCCTCGATCCGTCTCCGTGTCAAAACCTAAGACAAAGCCTGTTATACTAAAACATACAAACGTCAATCATGCCAACGTGGCAGGTGCCAACCAGTGTACACAACCCGGCCCTGGCCAGATGGAGATACTAGCCTGAATAGGCAGACATGCCGTCTCCCTCTGCCCATGTTATCACTGATGTTCCTCGGATGTTCTTAAACATCGGCCTGTATGACCTTCCTGCTGGTACACAGGCCTAAGGCACAGTTATGTACAATAATATGGACCTCTCCCTGTTGTATACTACACACAGAAGTAACATATGAACACATCAGAATACAGTAAGAATACCCCAGAATTCTACATCCCGTATGTCAAAATAAACTGATTTGATCCTATGAATTGTTTAGCGATCACACACAACAACTTAACACAGCAACCTCAAACACCACTGTTGAACCTAGGCTACTGATTCAGTCATGTAAGAAATAAGCAGTTTATGAATTATCTTTACCCGTTTAATCAAGTCCACATGACCACAATAACAGCATATTTAAAGGCTGAGCTAGCATAACAGCCTAATCATTTGGCAAATCATTTGGAAAAGAATGCTAATTGGTTATGATACATGCATAATTGGTTATGATACATGGCAGGGTTGCTGAGATATGAGCTCACTTCCTGTTTGGCGGCTTCGCCACCAATTTCGATTGGCTGCTATGGGCAAACGCTTCCGTCAATTGTTATGGAAATCAAAGCACTGATAAGGCATGGTCTGAAGATGGTCTGTGCCAATTTTGGTGAGGATCCAATGAAATCTGTGACCTAGGGAAATTTGATAGTGGTTTTGATTAAATCCAATATGGCAGCCAAATCAATTATGTTGATGTCATGAATTGCCATCTGTCGACATAAGGATCTTCCACAGTATTACCAGACACCACTAGTACATTGTAATTCTAGGCACAACAGCAGCTACAGTCCAAAAGGCATGTTACTGATTTACAGCGCCCCCTAGAGGTCAAAAGTCACCAAATTTCGAACGGTAATACTTCCGAAGACGAAAAGTGATGACTTTTGTGAGGCTTGGTCTGAAGATGATCTGTGTAAAATTTGGTGGGAATCAGAGAAAGTATGTGACCCCTGATACATTTTAAGTATTTTTGATGAAATCCAAAATGGCGGAAAATCCATCATGGCGGAAAATGACGTCATAGGGTGCGTTGAACTCGGCTTGGTCCAAGGATTCCAACGATACCTGACTTTTGAAAATCGGACCTACGGGTCAAAAGTTACGTGAGTGAACACACTTCGAACTTTGGCCTGTTGGTGGCGCTAGAGGGTTCGAGTTGCCGACATGAAACTTGGTGACATGAATCATATCCCCAATTAGTGTGCCAAATTTCCCAACTTTTTACCAGACGGTTCTATGGGCTGCCATTGACTTCCATTGCATATAATAATAATAATAGGAAAACGTAGAAACACAATGAGGTGTTCGCTGCTTGGCCCCCAATTATATTTGTAAATCCCTTTTTAAAATGAGAGCATTTATTGATAATTTAATAATTGATTTACAAAATACTTTTTGTAAATTATCTTTTTAAATACTGTTTATATTGGCAAATTAACCAACTTCATTTGCCATTTAAGTGACACCTGTGGTCCTCCATATAAAATGAGGCATTTATTGGTATTATTTAAAGGACAATTCCGGTGTGATATTGACCTAAAGTGTGTTGAAACATGATACCGAGTGTGAACGTATGTCTTATAGCTCATCTCGGCTTGTCCCCTGCACTCAGAAATCTGGCGCTAGTTAGCCGATGCTACCAACAGTACGAATGAACAGGTATGATAAGGGATCAAAGTCCAAAAATAATTCCATGGAAATGCATTCCAATCCATGCATTTCCACGGAATTATATTTGGAATCTGATCCCTTATCATATCTGTTCATTCGTACTCGTCGCTCAACTTATCGTGACTAAATTCAAGATGGCGGTGAACGGTAAACTTCCTGAAGGTACTGTCTATCGTCTTGTAAATAAACTACCAAGTTCTCAATGTCTTGTTTTAAATGTCAAGGCCCTCGGAAGTCTACCAATGAAGTATGGAGCTACTTTGAGCCTTGTAAATGGTGTAAAACAGTGATTTATTTGCATGGCTAGGGTGATGCCCGAGGCACCCCCATTGAAAAAAAAAACTGTGGGTAGCATCGGCCAACTAACGCCAGAATTCTCCTTTAATAATTGATTTCCAAATATTTTTTGTAAATTCTCTTTTCTTTTTTTTTTGCTCACTTTTTATTGTATTTGGTGGGTAACAACATATATGAAAGGCATTGTTACAATCCAGATACACAAACCCAAACATACCCCCCACCCCCACCACATGGGATACAACACAACTATCAGTGTAGCACAGTCAGTATAGAACAGTCCACTTAGTTTCTCTCCAGTAAAATGTCTTGATCTCTGGCCTCTTTTCTTTTTTATTTACTTTTTCGGTGACACCTGTGGTCCTCCATAGTGTATGGAACAGAGGGATTCCACTAAACCTTGCTTCATTAAAACCTGTTTGTGACTAGCAGAGTATAGCCTACATGCATGCTGCACTCGCCTATTATTTGAACTCATAGACAAAGTGAAATTAACTTGACAAAACAGTTCTACACAGTTATTTACTTTCCTAATCTGTCTTTAAAAATCCTAAGGATATTTATCCTGCAGAGGAGGTGTTTGGGACTGGTAGTACAGGCTGTTTACATCTCATGACAGTGCTATTGAATTAATTTATTTTTCTGTTTCATAACAAGGCATAACAAAATGAGTTTTGTATTTGTGCAACATTGGATAGAAAAATGGATAATTGAACAACCGGAAATAATTTGTTTCTATTTGTGTTTGAGCCTGTCTGAAAGGGGCAGGGTCTTAGTGTCTGTCTCAGGTAAAGCTTGTATTCAATGGTTATGGATTGTGCAGGATACAGGGAGTCTGCTCAGGTTTCGTCGTAGCTGCAGCACATTTGATATGAGGACGATGCTGTGATTGTGTAAATATGCAGCGTGTAGTTTGAGAACCATAACTAGTGACTTGCCATATTGAAATGAAATACAACAATGTCCGACTAGTTCAGAGAAAGGACGACCAGTTATTATGAATTAGTGCAATGTGTTAAAACGTTTCAGTATAGTGATTCTCTGGTGGCATATACACTGTAAAATCTAATCTTACTTAAAATGTTTAGTTAACTCATTTTTTGTCTTTTGTTGATTATGTGGATTTTGCCTTTTGGGATTACTTGCCTAAAATGAGTGTAATGTGGAGGTGAAAAAGTAAACATGATCATTTAATTCAAGTAAACTATACTTGAATTGCTGAAGGTTTGCTACACTGTGAAGTCAGCTAGTTAACCTTGCTTAACCTGTTAGTTAACCTTAGTTTAAAAAAACTAAAACATGCAAACCAATTGCCTTGCAACTACAGACTAATCTGGAATAGGAATGGCAAGTTGTGCAGACAAAAGCTTACTTACAGTAGTGTAGTAGTACACTTACAATACTGAGAATTCCAAGCAAAGTATATTGCATGTTTATTACAGTTTTTCTCAATTGCTTTGATGCTTCTCTCAACTCTGGCATCACGTTTTCAAAACAGTTAACACCCATGTCTGAACAAAAGCACTCTGGCCAAAATGACACATTTTACTTGCAGGTAAAATAAAATATATTCCAGACTTTTCTAGGGCCCTCTCTCCCCTTGGGCCCCTATAATCAGTAGTGGTTTTACCCCCAGTCCGACGCCTCTGCCTAAACAAGACAAATTTCATTGAACTACAACTTGTCATGTTTCATCGAAATAGACCTACAGTAAACACCTTTTGTTCTGTTTTCTTCACCAAATAGGCAATACAGTACTTTCTTTAAATGTGCCTTAGATCCATACTTGCAAATAGCAACACAGAACAGACATGGCATCTTTTATGGATAATGAATGATTGCTGATTGAAGAATTGTGCAAAGGAGTTTCACACAGGTGTATCAGAGATTCAGACTTAAGCAAGGAATCTCTACCACCCAATGAAAACGTGTGAACCCATTCACAGGAGATTACTTCTGCTGTGCAAAGAAGGTGTTCATGAAGACCAGTTGGATCCCAGTTTCTTTAAGCAGGTCAAAGCAATCGAAAAAAACTGTAAACACAACACGTGTATTGAAGGTGTGCTAACTAATGTTACATTTCCCACAATGCATTTCCAGAATGCCACAGTCCCGACCCACATATTTGTAAAGATATCACATATGAATCCTTACTGAAATTCAATCTTAAATTATAGTAAAGTGACATTGACACTAACGGTTATACTGTTGTTGTGTAATTTATGTTGATGAATCACACCATCAAGTAGATGACTAACCAAAAACACCCTATAATGCTGTGGGTAACACATCAACAATATGTTATATATAGTACTTCACTACACTTTAAAAGTACTGTGCAGTAAAGGTGGAACCTCACTAAGCACCACCAACATATAGTACACATCTTGGTGGTGCATGGCAGTCATTATGTGCCGGGATGCTCACTACACACCAGTCTTGATTGGAGAATAAGGGAGCCATTTGGCCAGTGGTCAGGGAAACCCACTAATATTTAATGACCACAGTGAATCAGGACTTTGTTTTTACATTCAAAGGCCTGTTTCCTGCAGTTCAGTGTATCCATAATGACACTAAGGTATTAGGGTTGATATTATCCTGACCAGAGATGGACAGCCACTAACAGCAGTAGCATAAGTTTCAAAGTACTAATCAAGCCCACATTTGCTTTGCCTCAGTAAGTTAGCAGAGACAGGATAACTGTATGTATGGTTTCCAGCTACAGATATGTATCTGTCTACAGTACAACTCTATCAGTTCTAGTTCTCACAGGATTAGTGTGTTTTGGATAGTCATCTACTTGATGGGGTGATGTATCAACATAAATTACACATACATTACACAGTATATTTAGACTTTAGTGTCACTGTCACTTTGTTATTGTAACTTAACATTGAATGTCAGTAAAGATTAATATGTGATCCCTTTAAAAAATATGTAGGCCAGGGCTGTGGCATTCTGGAAATGCATTGTGGGAAATGTCATATTAGTTAGCTGAACTGTGACATTAGTTAGCACAACTTCAATACACATATTATGTATAGTAAACATACTTTACTTGTAATGACCAAGTTAGTTGAAATATGAATTCTCAGTAGTGTAAATGCACTACACTAAATGAGCATTTGTTTGCACAACTTGAAATTACAGATTCATTTTGAATAGGAATTGCAAGAGCAATCGGTTTGCATGCTTTTAAAAAGTAAGGTTAACTAACAAGGTTAACAAACTAATTTTACAGTGTAGCACAAACTTCAGCAATTCAAGTATAGTGTAATGAACCGAGCCTGGTTCAGGACTGAACTCCCATAATGCAGTGCAATGCGTGTATAAATGTTGATCTGGTGATCTGGTGTTGGTCTTTGAGATTACAATAAATCACCAAAAGATTGTTTTTATACCTGTTTTTAGTCAACTTTACCAAAGGTGGCAATAATTCTGGAGGGTTCTGTATATCCTCTAGTGATGCATAACTCCCTGTCTCTTACAACTGGGGACATCCAGTGCAAAAAAACTCAGTAGCCTATAGCCTACTATTGTCTTTATTCATGTTTCAGGGAACTGTTGGACATAAAAATGCTAACGCAGTCTGGCTTGTATGCAGGGTTCTAAATTAACGTTTTTGATCACCAGACAATATGGCTGGTAACTTTCTAAAGTTACCAGCCAATCAGCATTACTACTAACCAATGCTAACACAGCCTGGCTTGTATGGCTTTTTAATTTTATACACCGCGGCTATCATTATGTGTATTTTCATAATCACATAATTTATGTCAAATAGCAAGCAAGCATAGCAGGTAGACTCCCAAAACAATGTTTTCTGTGCATGTAATGGCTAGGTAAAGCAAGCGTGGTGAGATGTGGGACTTGGCCCTCAACAGCCAAACAGTTTTAATTTGACTCGAGCGCTAGGCCCTGCCCATCTGAGATTAGATTAAACTTTATTGTCATTGTGCAGAGTACAAGTACAAAAACTACAAAATGCAGTTTGTGTCTAAGCAGAACTGCAAAAAAGCAGAAAAGTGCAGTGTAGACAGTAGTATACAGTTAAGAAACTGGCATGGTTTACAGTAATACAAAATATATATAAATATGTGCAGTGTATTAGCAGTAAGCTTATAAGAGCAGCATAGTTATGGGCATGCATATAGGTATACAGTGGGTTGTATACATTTTTGAACACATGCTAAAGTTGACTAAAAAGAGGAATATAAAATCATCTTTTGAAAAATCTTAATGCCTTAAGTAAAAAAAAATAGGAAATATCCAACCTTTAAGGACACCAATTTTCTTTGTGAATGAATAATGTATCATAAATAAATAAATGTTTTAAAATACAGGGGTCATAAGTATTTGTACCCCTATGCTAAATTCACATAGAGGCAGGCAGATTCTTATTTTTAAAGGCCTGTTATTTCATGGATCCAGGATATGTGTTATGATAAAGTTCCCTTGGCCTTTGGGATTAAAATAGCCCCACATCACATACCCTTCACCATACCTAGAGATTGACATGGTGTTATTTCAGTTAACATATTAGCTGGTTTGATTTGCATTGCGCTCAATGAGCATAATTTGTTAACTAAATGATTTGTTCCTCATTTTTAAAAGATTGTTCCTACATTAATTCAGAAATCAGAAAAGCATTTCTGCACACAGTTATAAATGGTTTGTTCACAGTAAATAAGCCTATATCTGAAATATGTTCATAAATAGTTGTTAATAGTTGTAAATACTGCAATAATAATGTTTTAATGAAGTAATATGTCCATTATTGAACAGTTTTTAAGGAATTGTCTATGGTTTATAAGATCAGTTAGAATGGGTGTGTTATTTATACCTACATGTCAGCACACCTTTACAGAAATAATGGTAAAACACATGTACTTATGATTAGTTAGGGTGTGGATACATCTTTTATAAACCACTTCCTATATACATATATAATTCATGATTAACTCCGGCATATACTGGAGCACCCACAGAAAATATCGAGCACCCACGTGTGCCTTACAGTCCCGGCTAAATTTACATTAATTTAAAATCAAACATCGCAGTTGGTGCTAACTGCAACATCTGTCATAACGTGATTGCCTATGAGAATCACTGACTCCATTACTGTCGGCTAATACACTTTTAGCTGGAAATCTGGTTGGATAGGCTATATTTTGTTTGTTTAATGCCGTGATGTCCACACAAAATGTAATTTCTGTTTATAAAACATAATTTCTGTTTTTCTTCTAGTTTGTGGGTATACAACCAGAACAAATTTTCCTTTGTGACTTCAACTGTTTTCATGCATATGTCTGGATAATGGGTATAGTATAAGTATAAGTATATATATTTTTGATCCCGTGAGGGAAATTTGGTCTCTGCATTTATCCCAATCTGTGAATTAGTGAAACACACTCAGCACACAGTGAATACAGAGCGAGGTGAAGCACACACTAATCCTGGCGCAGTGAGCTGCCTGCAACAACAGCGGTGCTCAGGGAGCAGTGAGGGGTCAGGTGCCTAGGTGCCTTGCTGCTGTGCCAGCTGTGCCTACTGGTTGGGGTTCGAACCGACAACCCTCCGGTTACAAGTCCGAAGCGCTAACCAGTAGGCCACGACTGCCCGGCTGGGAGAGTGTTCAGAAGTCAAACGACGGATCATGCATAAGTGTTTTAGGCATAGTGCAGGTCCTATTCTGTGACTGAAGGTGTGCAGAAATTTGCCTTTAACAGCCTTTAAGAAATGTCCTCGGAGGAGACACCCATGGACTCCAGCAAACTTTATTGGTGTTTCTGTGTGCATATTGGTTGATTTCCTAAGGTGCTGAAATGCTTATTACTACTACATTACTACTTTTTCAAAAATCGTATGGCAAAAAATCATGTGCTATGTTTTTGCATGAGGTTTATTTTGAGCGTTGGTATTGGGTATTTAATTGTTTCAGCACTCACCGACGGAAACATAAATCTGCGCCTATGAACTCAGGAGTCACAAGTAGTTAGTCATGTGTCCTCCTTGGTCCTTTTCCAAGCTAGCCCTTACATCCTCTCACTTCTACTCCGTTAAGTGCCACCTTAATGCCTTAGTGCCATGGTTTTTACATGTTCGTACAGCAACTATCATTCTGTAACCCGCACGACGAGGGAAGGGCCTGTGCTTGTGCGGGAACAGTCTAGTTCTAAACTCTAGGTTCAAGAGGAGACTGGTTTAGGTTATTACTAGACCACAGTTCAATGACTCACCCCAAGACAACACACCACTCTCAAAGATTCTTCTTTAAATACAAAATATATTTATTTTAACATTCAAATATCATTCAATTCACTCTATGCAATCATATATTATTCTATTCTAAGGTATCCCTGTGGCTTATTTACACTGCTTATGCTGATTGCAAAGTGAACTAATTCTCTAAAAGAGTTTTCATGATGTGACAGTGTGCCAGACAGTTGGCAAAATAGTGTAAATAATAGGCATACATGTGTATAGTTTTGGTAGGAGTGTGTTGATCATTTGGAAATTGAGTGTAACGCAGTGAGTTGTGTT
>NC_063195.1:8209314-8236712 GCF_017589495.1 Alosa alosa | reverse complement strand
TGCACATGTTGGTGTAAAGGATGAACAGAAGAGGAGACAGAACACAGCCCTGAGGGGAGTCAGTGGAGGAATATATCTGATCAGACAGTGCTCCCTTGACTCACACTCTTTGTGTCCTATTAGTTAAAAAATCTTTACTGAGATCAAATTGCTCTAAGAGTCTTTCTGTTAAGATGTGGGGTTGAATTGTGTTAAAAACAGACGAGAAATCTATAAATAAAAGCTGAGCATGTGTTCAGCTCCTCAACACCTCTGTGTGGCCTATAGGCAAACTGATATTGGTCAAGTTCAGACTCTGTCATCTTTAAGATTTAATTTCTAACTAGATTTTCAAAAGTTTTCATCACAATAGATGTCAATGCAATAGGCCTGAAATCATTCCGTGCTTTGGGGCAGCTTGTCTAGGGAACTGGAACAACTACTGCATCCTTCCAACATTTTGGGACACGCTGGTTTTGTAAGGACTTACTGAAAACGTAATTAAAAAGAGTTCTTTAGAGCACAACTTCAGCAGTCTACCACAGATATTGTCAGGTCCATAGCTTTTATTTGGATTTATGGAAGAGAACACTTTTTCAACATTTCCTTCTTCAATTGTAAAGTGGTTCTGGTCAGCTAATTTATGATTGAGTTCCTGTATTTCTGTACTGAAATCGTAAGTGTCAAATCAGGAGAAAAAATTATTAAGAGCATTTGCCAGGTCGAGATCGAGGGTTGAGTTACTGATGCCTGCGCTGGCTTTCATACTTGACCAGGCTGAGCCCAAGTTGTTTGCAGCCATTTTATTTTCCAAAATTGTTTTATAGTCCTGTTTAGCCCTTAGAATTTCAATCCCCTCCCCAAACCGCGAATATTAATTATGACAATATGATACCTGACCCGCGATCTGACCACTTATTTACAAAATGTGTGCTTTAGTAGCCTAACATGCAGTGTAGCCTATCCTTATTGAGCATATGTAAAACCTTTACATAAACAGGAACAGAAAGCCCTCTAAATAACGTCAGCCTACCCATGACATCGCTTATGAAATGCTACCGCACTAACACAGCGTTTAAATTTACAACCCTGGATGTAAAGACAGTTAATAGGTGGACTACACATAGGTCCTAGGGGTGTTTAAACTTTTGAAAAGTGTGTGTGTGTGTGTGTGTTTTGAAATTCTAGCTGGCTTTAACTGTTATCAACTGTTCAACTGTTACTGTAACTGTTTGTCAACTATGACTCCCATCAACTGTATCCTCTGCTTTCAACTGTTTCAAAATAAAAGTCCTCACTAGCTAGTTAGTTAGTTAGCATCATTAGCATTTTAGCATAGTTAAGATTTTAGCAAAACTGCTAAAAAAAATGATTAGCTAAGTTAGCTGAGTCACATGGTTAGCATAGTTAGCATGTTAACATTATTAAGATAGTTAAGATGTTAGCATTTTTAAGAAAACTGCTACAAATGATTAGCTAAGTTAGCTAAATAATGTGATTAAGATAGTTAAGATGTTAGCATTTTAGCATAACTGCTAAAAATGATTAGCCAAGTTAGCTAAGTCACATGGTTAACATAGTAGCATGTTAGCATTTTTTTCAGTAACTTGGTCAAAATAATTAGCTTTGTTAGCATAACTGCTAGCAAACATTAGAGCCATTCCAACTGTCAGTTATCGTCAACTATCTATACAGCCTATAACTATTTGTCTACCAACACGCATTAAACTATCAGTATGTCAACAACCTTTAAACTATCTACATATAACTTTTAAACTTTCAACATTCATTAAACTATCTGTCTATTAAACTATCTGTCTATTAACAACTGTTAAACTATCTACATTCAACTTTTAAACTGTCTACGTCTAAACTATCTACTTTTTATTACAGTGCATGAAAATGCACTGTACTGTTCTTCCTAGGCTTCTTCTTCTTCTTCTTCTAACGCATTTAATGCAGCTTCAACCGTTTAACGTAGAAACTTCATTCAAACTATGTTACATAGGTCTTACTTAGGACATGGGTGCTATGTATTTTTCAGCTTTGTAACTTTTATACTTTTTAAACTATTAATTAAAAACTGTTCAAAATTTCCCCATAGACTTAACATGGGCTGATGACATCACAATAGAGCCGTTAAGCAATTAGAATCCTATGGCAGGTGTTCAGGCCACCTGGACCAACTGCCAGTCTCAGGCTTTAAGCATACAAACTGGCCCTATTAGGAGTACACATCCTGTTCAACTGCTTCCTCTGCCAAAAACTGTTTCAAAATAAAAGTCCTCACTATAATATTTTACTGTTAAACAATTTAACCCTTTAAACTACTGAACTTTTTAACTGTTTAGCCATTGTAACTGTTACTTGTCATCAACTATGACTCCTACCCACTGGAGCTAGTTAGCTAAGTTAGCTAAGTCACATGGTTAAGATGTTAAGATGCTAGCAAGATTTTTTAGCAAAACTGCTAAAAATGATTAGCTAAGTTAGCTAAGTCACATGGTTAAGATAGTTAGCATGCTAAGATGCTAGTTAAGATTTTTAGCAAAACTGCTTAAAATGATTAGTTAAGTCAGCTAAGTAACATGGTTAAAGATAGTTAAGATGTTAAGCGTGTTAGTTAGCATAACTGCTAAAAATAATTAGCTAAGTTAACTAAGTCACATGGTTAGCATACTTAGCATTTTAACATTGTTAGCATGCTAGTTAGCATAGTAACTTGGTTAACATTGTTAATATAGTTAGCATAACTGCTAGCAAACATTAGAGCCATTCCAAGTGTCAGTTATCGTCAACTATCTACCTAAATAATTTAACCATTTAAACTATCCACTTATTTAACCGTTCAATCATTCCAACTATATTAAACCTTATCTACCAAGTAAATTATTTACCTATATAAACTATCCACCTATTTAACTGTTGAGTCATTCCAACTATATTAAACCTCATCTACCTAGCAACCAATATAGTTTGTTTTTACTCTGTATGATATTTGACATAATATTTTTTGCATTTTCATGCACTGTATTTCCTTCAGGAAATGCTTTTCTAGTTATTCTTCTTCTAACGCTTTTTGTGCATTTAATACATCTTCAACCGTTTAACTTAGAAACTTAATTCAAACTGCGTTGCGTAGGTCTTACTTATGTGACTTCAGCTATGTATTTTTCAACTTTGTAACTTTTATACTTTTTAAACTATTAATTAAAACTACTAAAATTTCCCCATTGACTTAACATTAGATTATGACATCACAATAGAGCAATTAGAATCTTATGCCAGGTGTTCAGGCCACCTGGAGCCACTGTCTCAGGCTTTAAGCATACAATATGGCTGTATTAAGACTGCAGATCCTGTTTAACTGCTTCCTGTGCCCACAACTGTTTCAAAATAAAAGTCCCTTTAAACTATCCAACTTTTTAACTGTTCAACTGTTATCAACTGTTCAACTGTTACTGTAACTGTTTGTCAACTATGACTCCCATCAACTGTATCCTCTGCTTTCAACTGTTTCAAAATAAAAAGTCCTCACTAGCTAGTTAGTTAGTTAGCATCATTAGCATTTTTAGTATAGTTAGCATTTTAGCAAAACTGCTAAAAATGATTAGCTAAGTTAGCTGAGTCACATGGTTAAGATAGTTAAGCATGTTAACATTATTAAAGATAGTTAAGATGTTAGCATTTTTAGTAAAACTGCTACAAATGATTAGCTAAGTTAGCTAAATAATGTGATTAGCATAGTTAAGATGTTAAGCATTTTAGCATAACTGCTAAAAAATGATTAGCCAAGTTAGCTAAGTCACATGGTTAACATAGTAGCATGTTAGCATTTTTTCAGTAACTTGGTCAAAATAATTAGCTTTGTTAGCATAACTAACTGCTAGCAAACATTAGAGCCATTCCAACTGTCAGTTATCGCCAACTATCTATACAGCCTATAACTATTTGTCTACCAACACGCATTAAACTATCAGTATGTCAACAACCTTTAAACTATCTACATATAACTTTTAAACTTTCAACATTCATTAAACTATCTGTCTATTAAACTATCTGTCTATTAACAACTGTTAAACTATCTACATTCAACTTTTAAACTGTCTTTCGCCTAAACTATCTACTTTTTATTACAGTGCATGAAAATGCACTGTACTGTTCTTCCTAGGCTTCTTCTTCTTCTTCTTCTAACTTCTTCTTCTATTTAATGCAGCTTCAACCGCTTAACGTAGAAACTTCATTCAAACTATGTTACATAGGTCTTACTTAGGACATGGGTGCTATGTATTTTTCAGCTTTGTAACTTTTATACTTTTTAAACTATTAATTAAAAACTGTTCAAAATTTCCCCATAGACTTAACATGGGCTGATGACATCACAATAGAGCCAAGTAAGCAATTAGAATCCTATGGCAGGTGTTCAGGCCACCTGGACCAACTGCCAGTCTCAGGCTTTAAGCATACAAACTGGCCCTATTAGGAGTACACATCCTGTTCAACTGCTTCCTCTGCCAAAAACTGTTTCAAAATAAAAGTCCTCACTATAATATTTTACTGTTAAACAATTTAACCCTTTAAACTACTGAACTTTTTAACTGTTCAGCCATTGTAACTGTTACTTGTCATCAACTATGACTCCTACCCACTGTAGCTAGTAAGCTAAGTTAGCTAAAGTAAAGATGGTTAAGATAGTTAGATGCTAAGATGCTAAATTAAGATTTTAGCAAAAACTGCTTAAAATTAACATTTTTAGCAAAACTGCTTTTTTTAGCAAAACTGTTAAAAAAATGATTAGCTAAGTTAGCTAAGTCACATGGTTAGCATAGTTAGCATACTAGTTAGCATTTTTAGCAAAACTGTTAAAAATGATTAGCTAAGTTAGCTAAGTCACATGGTTAGCATACTTAGCATTTTAACATTGTTAACATGCTAGTTAGCATTAACTTGGTTAATAGTTATCGTCAACTATCTACCTAAATAATTTAACCATTTAAACTATCCACTTATTTAACTGTTCAGTCATTCCAACTATACTAAACCTCATCTACCTAGCAACCAATATAGTTTGTTTTTACTCTGTATGATATTTTACATCTTATTTTTGCATTTTCATGCACTGTATTTCCTTCAGGAAATGCTTTTCTAGTTCTTATTATTCGTCTTCTTCTAACGCAGTTAATGCAGCTTCAACCGTTTAACGTAGAAACTTCATTCAAACTATGTTGCGTAGGTCTTACTTAGGACATGGGGGCTTTGTATTTTTCATCTTTGTAACTTTTATACTTTTTAAACTATTAATTATTAACTTTTATAAAATCCCCATAGACTTAACATTAGGCTGATGACATCACAATGGACTAATTAACTTGATTTGCACCTGTATCAACTTCCAGCTGCTCATCTAGGCCCCATCAAAGAATCAGTTCAACTGATTGCACCTGTATCAACTGCTTTCTGTTGAACTAGGCCAACTCTCTCTGTGTCTCTCCATTCTACAAGGATATAAGGCACATTTCATCCAACTTTCTATCCATTCATCCTCTTCAAACCATTCACTCATCCACCCATTAAACTATCCATCAACATCCATTAAACAATCTGCCCATCAACATCCATTAAACAATCTGCCTATCAACATCCATTCAACTTTCTGTCTATCAACATCCATTACACTATCTACATTTTTTTTTGCTTTAAGCATACAATATGGCTCTATTAAGACTGCCGTTAAGCAATTAGAATCCTAGGCCAGGTGGCCAGCTATATTAAACCTCATCTACCTAGTTCAGTCATTCCAACTATTAAACCTCATCTACCTAGCAAATAATTTAACCTTTTAAACTATCCACCTATTTAACTGTTCAGTCATTCCAACTATATTAAACCTTATCTACCTAGTTCAGTCATTCCAACTATATTAAACCTCATCTACCTAGCAAATAATTTAACCTTTTACACTATCCACCTATTTAACTGTTCAGTCATTCCAACTATATTAAACCTCATCTACGTAGTTCAATCATTCCAACTATATTAAATCTCATCTACCTAGCAAATAATTTAACCATTTAAACTATCCACCTATTTAACTGTCCAGTCATTCCAACTACTGTATATTAAACCTCGTCTACCTAGCAAATAATTTAACCTTTTAAACTATCCACCTATCTGTTCAGTCATTCCAACTATATTAAACCTCATCTACCTAGTTCAGTCATTTCAACTATATTAAACCTCATCATGTTGGTTGCCAATTAGCACACCATCTCCATCACACCATATGTTTTGCATTTTCATGCACTAGTAATTCCCTGGAATTGCGTTTTCTAGTTTATTTATCTACAATTTTGCTTAAGAGAACAGTCGGACAGCTTGCACTGACTGTCTGTCTCACTTGAGAGGCTGTATCCATTTAACGTAGCCTACATTAAATGGCGGAAACACAGTCGCCTTAGTTGCTAAACCTTTCCCTCGCTAACAAGTAGTGTTGTTTGAAACTGTTCTTTACTGTCACGTATTGTGATGTTATCTGTCAGTGAGTGAAACTGAGTCTTTCTGAATGTCAGTGAACGTGTTAGAGTTTGACGGCGACTCTTATAAGCTTAGAGGCTGTCTGTCAATCATTTTTATCATATGACTATGAACACTGAATATTATGACTATGAACACTGACTATGAACATATGACTATGAACACTGAATATTATGCTAAACATGCTATAGATTGAATAACAGCTACCACAAAGACTCTTTTGTTAGAGTGACAGTCCACATGTTGCTTTTATTACTGGTAAAATTATTATTTTTCCCTCCAGTGGTCAAGATGTTGTTGAAGGTACAACATGGAAGGACAAAGAAATATGTGAAACTGGAAGAGGTCAGCTTCACAGATTTTATCAATGCAGGTAGGTGATGTACCTATGTGTTGTCTGATGTCATTAAAGGGGAAATAATAATTTAATAATGTTGAATGAATGTAAGTTTCTCATACCAGAAGATAAAGTGCTGAAAGTCGCAGATGAGCAGGGCATAGAGGTCGATGATGTCGATGATGTCTTTCCAGAACTTGCAACAGAAGCAATGTGTTTCGTCATCTCTACTGATGATGGTAAGGGTATTGAACATTTCCTAGTTTGTTTTTTGCAGGAAAGCTTTTAAAGATTTGTGTTAATGTTCATTAAAAAAAAAATGTCAGCAGCTTGCAGATGATATCCTGAGCAAAAATGTATTTTAATTCTACTCTATCATGTGCATTTCAGTCGTCCTACTTGCAGAATCATCCAAGAACATAGCTGACTGCTCACTCTCAACAGAGTTTGCAGACTACTCCAACCTGACGGAATTTGTGACACTCACACCTTGTGGTAGGCAGGCTTATAGTAAATGTTTATTATGAAATACAAAATGGCTCTCTCATCTAATGGGGCAAGTTGTGATTTAAGTAAACTAAGCCTTAGTGTTCTTTGGTGTCAAGAGATCCTTTGGAATGAAAACATGCTTGGTCTTCCTTTGCACCCTACTGTATATGGCAGTTTTGTGTTTGTTAATTTATGATTGTATGTGCCCTGTAACCTAATGTTGTTATTTGTGGTCCTCAGATTTTACACTACTGCAGCAAGATGGTGAAGGGTCTTCCTGCACAAGTCTTACAGATACGTTGTCCCTCTCAAGCAGTCTAAGCAGTCCACAAAGTGATGCTGGATCTCAAATGATTCAGCCTGTCATGGACAGCATGGACAGCACCCGTGCAAAAAATGTAATCTTATAACCTCCATACTTTGTTCTTGTTGGCCTTTCTTCAAAGCCCAGCTTAATTAATGTCTTAATTTTGTTGTTAATTGTTGTTTTGTATTTTATATCATTTGTATCTAGGCAGTGGAGCAAATTCTCACTTCTAAGCCTGCAGGGATGACTGTGATCAAACAGCATGAAGAGACCGGGAGTTTGAAAGATTCCACTCGGCGTTTAATGGTGAACATCATTGTGGCTCACATGCGTGAAAAGGAAGGGTAAGACTCTTGATGTTAATAGCATAAAATTCACATTTGTAGACAAGGCAAAAATCTTATCACAAACAATACTTTTGCTTTTGCAGGAGATTTGTAAGTAAGATGACAAAGGAGTTTCCTTTGTCCCATATCATCAAGAACACTCTGTTCCATAGATGACCAGCAAACAGGAGATGAATGTATGGAGGCCATGTCTCTTCTTCACCACACCACTGACTGTGTCCAAAAGATGAAAGATGCTCCATGACCCACAGCAATCAGCAGATATACTTCAGACATTTCCTAGTTTCTTGGACATGAAGGGACTGGTAGGCAAAAAATGTGAATTTTAACAAACATTTGTGAAAATATGTGATTTACTTCCAGTGATTGTAATGGTAGTTCTTATTTTTTTAATTAGATTTTGCAAGACTTATTGTTGATGTTTGGAGCAGAGACTGCTTCCAGGTTCCTGGGTAAAATGGGAGACCGGTTTTAAAGACAAGGTCATCCAAGAGGCCAGGGCCCTCAGAGAGACACTTCTCCTGAAAAAACTGCTGACTCTTGAGCCCTGAATGAAAAACCTGACACTGCAGATGAGCCAGGTAGTATTGTAACAGTCAAAAAATCTCAACAGCTTGCACCTTTGTTCTGCCTTTTTAATAATAAACAACTATTAACAGTACATATAAATAACACATTAACATTTTACTACAAGGTATGACTAAATGTTTCATTTTGCACAAGTTTGTAATGACAGGTCCGCTCTGATCAGTGAGGTTTAAGAGTTTAGATGAATAGCACAAGACAAGAGGTAACCTTGTCCTTCACAAGGGAAAAATGTGAAGGCAAATATTCTTGAGTTAATCGTGTTATTTACACTGTCTGCAGCGTGGGACAGCAACATGGTTTCTCTTCTTGTCTTCCTGCATCTTCTCACTCCACAACCAGCTGGAAGGAAGAGGCCAAAGAAGATCAGTGTCAGAGAGGCAACAGATCATCTGGTAAAATTCCAAAAGGTTTGTGAAGACAGTACGATCTAATTCCAAATAGGGTTCATGCAACATTTCAAGTCATTTTAAACTAGTGACTTATATGTAGATGTTTGTCTTTGTGTTTCAGTCCTGCCAGAGCCTGGAGGATCACCTCAGGACCACTGAAGGAAACCCTCAGCCATATCTTCTGGCCTCAGTAACTTCAAAAGCACAGGTTTCCAGCTTCTACATAGTCTTGGACAGAAAGCTTCTTCCATGTCAGTCATGCACATCCTTGGGTGCGTTTGATGAGTTGTTCAAGTCCCACTTTGTTTTCAGCGTGAAATATGATGATGCTCTGTTGAGTCTGTACACATTTTTGCAAACTACTGTACAACATTGATAGAGGTACAACAGAAGAAACTCTAAGAGTCAAAGAGCTCAGAGCAAAGCAGTAATTTTAACTTAGCCAGCAAGAATGCTCAGATGTTTCCTTTGTGCTTCAACCTTTGGCACAGCTTTACTTTTGTTCAGGCACCTCAAACTAATTCATGGGATGTACCCTGGGAAAAATGTGAGACTAAAATGTGGTCAAGTAGGATGTTGCTTGCAATTTTCAAGTTATTCTGGATTTAGAAGACACTTGATTAACATACTGTACAAGCTTCTAACACTTGTGTGCCCCCTCAGACCTCTTCTAACCATGACATCCAACAGCACAATAGTTCTCAGTGCTTAAATGATGAAACACCCCCTACTTCATCCCAAATTATTAAGGCAGGCCCTTCCGTGTCAACTCACAGCAAAGATATGTGTGCCTCCGTTATAGCCAAACTTTTGGGAACTGGAGTACCAAATACCGTAGTTCTTTCTACCATTGAGAATTTAGAGGAATTTGTAGGAGATTTGCAGTCTAATATTCAGGACCAAGTGTTGAACTCCCAGCTGACAACCCCTCCAGATCAGCCATAGAAGAGTTATTTAAAAGTATGGACAACCCTTTTAACCAACTGAATTCTGATAGCAAGTGGAAGAAATATTTCAGGGGAAAATGGGATATAGCCTGTTGAACTGCGCCTAGGAGTAAGGTATGATTCCAGAAGGAATAACAAAACAGGAAACTATGAGCAAGTTCCAATTAATGACAAGTTCATATACATTCCAATATTGAAAACACTCCAGTTCATTTTCAAGAATGAAAATATTTGTGAGATGATAAAAACATGTGCACAGAGTGACACATATGAAGACTTCTGTGATGGAAGCTACTTCAAAAATCACTCTTTGTTTTCAAGTAGTAAATTTGCCCTCCAAATCCAGTTATATTATGATGATTTTGAGTGTGCAAATCCTCTTGGTTCAAAAAAAGGTATACATAAAGTTGGCTGCCTTTACTTCATCCTTCGAAATCTTCCCCCCAGGGTTAATTCGGCCTTAATGAACATTCATCTAGTGTCATTGTTTCATGCACAAGATGCTAAGAAATACGGGATTGATGCAATACTGCAACCCTTAGTAAAGGACTTGAAAATATTAGAGACTTCTAGGGTTGCTGCTCCATTTTCTGAGGTTTCTGTATGTGGTACACTTGCACAAATTACTGGTGATAACTTGGGTATACATGGCATTCTTGGGTTTGTGGAGTCATTTAGTGCAAATTATTTCTGTAGATTTTGCTTAACTGATAAATCTTCAGCTCAGTCAGTTTTCTCAGAAGATGACCCACATGTGACTTTAAGATCACCAGCTCTGAATGATCAACTTTATACTAGTTTGGTAGATGACCCTACATTAACCTCTTCATTTGGCTTCAAGAGAAAGAGCATACTTAAAGGTCTCATCTCATCGTTTTTTCATTAATTTTGCCATGGTCTCTAGTATTAATGAATGCCCTGTGAGCTGGTTTTGGTGAAAAAAATGCTCTCCTGCGTCTATTTCATGCTGTTCTAGTTTGGTGGGGAAGGTGGGAGGGGAGGAACGACAGGATTTGCCTCTTGCTCATGAATATTCATGACATGTTAATGACCTCACCTCTGATTGGCTAACAGTACTGTGACGCTCCCTCTAGTGCGTCCTCATCCGATTCTGCCTGTGCTATGCTCCATATTCAACTTTACAGTGCTAAAACCTGGCTAAAACTCGAGACAAAACTGTTGCACAAAATGTCTTCGGAGATACAACTTCATGTGTTTGATCCTAGTATCCGAGTAGGAAGAAGAACCGCTTCCTGATTGTTTGTCGGTGAACGTTGGTTTAATAGAATGGTAACAATTGCATGTCAGCTTAAAATTTCTCCTAAAAGAGGTAAACGTTTGTGGCAATCGTCATCTTGCATTCAAGTAATAAACAGTTGGAAACATTTTAAAATAAAGACCTATTTCTTTACACAGTCAAAAGTCTTTGCAATCTTCCTAGTAGATATTTTACTTCACAACAGGTTATAAGCACCCTAAATGCAGTTCAGCCACTGACCTAGCCTGCTAATTGTATGCTATCGGAATAGATAGTTGTGGTTTGAATTCCATGATACTATCATTGAAAGACCACTTGGTCATAGTCCAATATATATATATAGATCTAAATGCAAACACACTTACCTACACCTAGCTATATTTCGCTAGAATTGCACCAGAATGCCTACAGAAGCAGAGAACGTGTGCTGCAAGACTTCTCCAGTAATGAGAACTATGGCTTTGATTGCCTACATTGGCAGAGGTTAGCCTACTCAGGTTGTTTTCTGTCACGTATGACCCTTAGGAAAAAGTACTATAGGAATCTTATAGTATAAGACTACTATAGAAAAACTATAGCAGTTATAGGATATTATAGAGTTATTAGTACTTAAGTATGTCCCAAAATACGTATTCCTATAAGATTACTATCCTATAAGATTCCTATACTACTTTTTCATAAGGGGATTGCTCATGTGGTTAGAAAAATGGGCAACACCAGTACCCCTGTTGTCTATATGACCCTGTACCCAGGATTAGAACCAGTCTGCCTTAACATAATGTACTCCCTTCAAAATGCACTAAACATTCGACTATGGCCCCCTGTGAGACAGAAGATATGAAAGGTAAGATAAACCTTTAGCCTAAAAGGGACAAAAACTGATGCAACTCCTAAAACGAATATACAAAATACAGGTCAATTTTCAATAAATAGCTTTTGTTAAATGGTGGTTGGGTTGGTAAATAATTGTAGGACTGTATGAGGAATTATGTATTTAAGATGGGTGTCTCACTGGGGTGTCGATCAGAACACAAAAGAGTCGATGCAATTCAATCCAGCACTTTACTTGAGGTGTTGAATGATTTACACAGCACAGCAAGCACAATAAGGTACACTGGTTGTTATGTTTCAATGGGTGTATGTATGTGTGGTCTGGAATAAACAAGAAATAATGTGTCTGTTAATTTCCCATTATAAAGTTACATCATTGGCAGTTGATCATTGGCATCAATGCACTATACTTGCATTAATACACTATAAACTGACATTTCTCTATTCAGGGCTGCCAACTTTTCAAAAAACCTTGGAGTGAGATTTGGTGGGGCCAACCAAAATTTTGCTGCGGAAATTTTTGTTTGGCTCATTCAGCATTATACCGTACAGCAGTGGTCCCCAAACTTTTTCTTCCGAGGGCCAGCTTACTATGCTGTAAGAGAGGGCCAGAGACTCGGAGTATATCAGTAACCATGAATAGCTTAGTGCTGTGAACAACAGCAGTCTACCTTAGTTGAATATTCCATTACATTTAATCTATAGGCTTTTGCAATTTAATACCATTGTTAGCTGTGTTTATATTGCCATCATGCCATATCATTGTAAAATGTAACTCAAATTAAATAATACTAATAAAAAGACATTTGCATTCCCAAAAGTATATTTCATTAAAAATGTGTGAACTCTGAAAATGTAAAGTTCTCAAACTATGAGAATTTTATGAAGTGCTGAAGTGGTCTGAAATGACCACCATTCAACATTTGAACGAAAAAAAATAATTATCCCAGAAAGTCCCAGAAAAATGACTTGAATATAAGTTAGTTAGTTATTAACAATTCATTGATAAACTTTTAGAATACTTTGAGCACTGATGCAGTCAGCATAGCCTCATTACATTGTTTGCAAATAGGCCTACATTTCATTCCGTTTTTGATGGCAAACGCGAAACAGCGCCAAAACAACCACTAGTGGACAAAAAGAATATTACATGTATACTGTTAAGACTCGCCATACAGAATGAATGGGGGAAATTGCGGAGGTTATAGTTTGACGATGTCGTACTCCCGTGCGGGCCGGTTGCTATATACCACAGACATGTTTTGAGGGGCCACCCAAAATGAGGTGGCGGGCCGTAGTTTGGGGACCACTGCCGTACAGTAAAAAAAAAAGTATATCAGTGGTTCTCAGGTGTAGGGACCAGGGTCCCAGAGTTAAATTAACATTGGTCTCAAAGGGATCTAGCCTAATGCTAGGACCATGGGCGTTGGAGGCATTCTGAAAGTGGGTGGGACATTTCAGTGGGGGGTATGGGGGTCCTCCCCCAGAAATTGTTTTTTTGGACTAGATGCAATTTCCTGAATTCTGGTACATTTTAACAGGTTATTTACATACTTCTACGCTACGCAATAAGGTTTCCATTACAGCACCGCAGACGTTCAATGAACGCATGAAAGCGGATAAAGTAAATTAAATATCAAACTAAAGCGAAAATGTCATGCTTTTGAAGGCCTACCATTGTGCAGTCTAGCTGTGGTTAGTGACGTGATGCTGTTAATGGGGAGTTTTACATAAACCTATAGGTTATTATTTATTTGGCGTACCTATAAGGCTTTTTATCTTATCAAAAGTGAGGGGGACGACTGATCTGTTCAACACTGCGGGGGATTTGGCGCTTGTCACTGTGTGTGTGACAGAAGTGGAATGGGAGAATGCGTGTAACAAAAAAAAAAGCTTACAAGCGATTTACGCGCAAATGGGAGAATCCAATGAAAATGACAATGAAGCACTAAACAGATCCAAACTAACAATTTTAAAAAGTGGGTGTGTGTTTTGTAAGAATTTAAGAAATGTTTGTATATTTTAACTTTTAAACGCATCAATCTGGTGCACTTTTAAAAATAAATTCAGAGGTCAGACTTGCTTATTTTTATGGAAATATTTGTGCTGTAGCCTAAGCTATTTTGCACTTCAGAATTATAACCATGCATACACAGGTGGAATAGTTATGGTGATATTGCAATAAGTTCACAACCACAAAAACATATGGTACATTTCACAGTTCAGAAATGTTAAAAAATGTGTGTACATTTCAGCACTCCATGAAATTATGCAGAAGTGGTCACCTGTGTTATTCAGCTAGTTCATTTAAGATAATATATTGGTCATTGTAATGGCCATAGCCTATAGCCTACAGGCTATTCCTTTTTCAGGATGGACCCATATCTGCATGATGTGAATGTTTGCATATGGCTTATGTCAGGCTTTATATCAATATTTGTGTCTCCTTATTTGATTTTCTTCATATTTTTGCATTAATGTCACTAGAAAGCATGCCAATATAAATATATTCATTTATCTGTGTAAGTGGGATTGGCTGGAACCTGACAATATAAGAACCATGATAGTGGGATAATCTATGGCTGAGCAATTTACAAAAATGTATGTAGGCCTACTGACAAATAGTTTAGATTAGAATAGCCTACATTATAATTTCACATTTATGTAGAAATGTGTTGCAATTTCCAAAACAAAGGCATACTTTATATCCTCGTATTCGGTAAGGTTTGCTGTTTATTGTGATATTAGGTTTGCCACGTGTTGTGTGAAGGGTTAGTGAGATATTAAACCCAGAGTAATGGGTGTGCACTGTGTGCAAAATGCAAATATGATTAGCCTAAATTGCACGTCGGTTCAATGTTAATTTTCTCATGAACCATTTATCACAGCAACGTGGCGCTAATATCATTGGAAAGCTTAGATTCCGCTCGTTGATGATGTGTGATATCATGTATAGGTTTAGTTTAGTTGAACCTCATCTGCCAGGTATTTGACCTACCACGTTGACACTTCAGCGTGAAAAATACTCAAAGCATAGGCCTACCTGAAGCCGGGGAAATGCGGGGGGAATGCGCCTGGGACGGCTTCTGAAGTAGCATCGCAAATGAGAGAAAATTTAGAAAATTCCACAGACAGGGGGTGCTCTTGAACCCTCTCACCGTCTCTGAAAGCATAACCGTGGCTCAACAGGTAGATCTATAGGCTAAACTCATTTTTCAGGCATCTGACCGACTGGGTTGACACTTCAGCGTGAGAAATCGTGTGTGAGTGTGTGAAACTAATCAAATGCGTGTGTCTCACGGCCAATGCGTGAGAGTTGGCAGCTATGATATTATCATTATGTTACAACCTCTGCACAACTACTATTGATGTTAGAAGAACAAAACAATACATCTTCAAATGTTCATTGCTTATTACATGTGTTATAAAAACAAAATCCTTGTCTGCTTTCTGTGTTTTTGCATGCACCTGTCTACAGGGGTGTAAAGACATATTTGTTCACCATGCACTTAGGCTGTTCTGAGTCATTGTTTGTATGTTATAGTATTTGTTGATTTCCATTTATTGCCCATTGATATTGCATTCACATTATTGTTTATTATTGCTATTCTCCTTATTAATGTAGTGTCACCAACATTTAAAATAATATCAACTGACATTGTTATTCATAGCCATATTTATTCTGCTCTTATAAGGTAATACAGTGCACATATTTATATTTCATTTATACTACTCTAAACCACCTTCTGAAAATCAACTGTATAGTACTGCACCATATTTCTTGACCTGTCTCACCACCTGCCTATACTGTAGGCTACTTACACCACCTTTACTTACAACACTTTGAAGAGCCAAAACAAAGCTCAGCACACCTGTTCTGTGCATCAGCAAAGTTGGAGGGTTAATTTATGAACCATCACTTCTAGCTGAAACATCACTTCTAGTAGGCTACATGTGACGTGTAGGCTAGAATAGAAGTCTTTATTGTCCACTACTGGGGAAATTCATCGGCAACACTTTATTTTAATGTGTCGCTGTTACAGTGTACCTACATGTACCTAATTAGGTACAGTGGTACAACCTGTGTAATAACATGTACTATCAGGTACTGTACTATCATTGTACTTGCATTATGTATTTGTGAGTACCTACATAGGCTATTTGTTACATTGTAATACTGAGTGCTTTTACCAAACTTTGCCAATTTGCCTACATTTTCATCAGAGGCAAAGAGCTGACCTGAGACCTGCTGGATGGGGTAAATCTGGTCATGATAGATTTGATATACAAACCATTATTAGCTCCAGTCAAGGCCTCATTGATGATGGAATCAGTTAGCATATTGATGTAACTCAATGATACTTCCGTAAACTCATTGATGTCAGCAGAGTTCGTCTTGAACACAAAGATTGTTAAGGCGGAGCTCCGCCTTAACAATCTTTGTTGAACATCTCCCAGTCAACGTTGCTAAGGGCGTCCTGTAGCCTGGCTTCCGATTGGTCAGTCCAGCGCTTGACCTCCTTCGTCACTGGGGGGTCCGTCCGACTTCTCTGTTTGTACATAGGCAGTAGGAAAACAGCGGCATGATCTGATTTTCCGAAAGCTGGTAGAGACTTCGCTTTGTAACTGTTCTCTAACTGTGTGTAGCAGTGATCCAGTGTGTTGTCACCACGTGTAGGGAAGTGAATGCGTTGAATAAATTCAGGCATGGACCGGTTCAGATGTACTTGATTGAAATCACCGGCCACAATAACATAGCTGCCAACTCTCACGCATTGGCCGTGAGACACACGCATTTGATTAGTTTCACACACTCACACGCCACCCCCCCTGTTATGATGAATGATAAGTTCTTTAAGGAATTTTGTGGCCACTGAAGGGCATCGGTAAGAATGCACTCTTGAAGATGTTCAAGGGGAGTCTTGGGTATTTATTAAATAATAAATCAGTAATTACATTATAATTGTATCTATTGGTGTGGGTGTGTGTGTGTGTGTGTGTGTGTGTGGTTTCTGAAAGGGAAACAGAAATGACAAAGGAGAATAATTACTCCTAAATGCAGTGCTATAAGAAATTAGCATCCATAGCCTAGCCAACATACAAATATGAAATAGCCTGGCCTACAATAAGCTAACACAAAATGCTCCATTAATAGTTATGAAGATAGCTTGTCAAAACAGTACTGTTTCCCCTCATAATATACCAAATGACGATTACAAACATCCATTTTACAGATATCTCAACACCATAAGCATGATTATACAAGATAAGAAGACGGCAGATAAATATAAAGCACTGTAACCTCACGGGTAAAAGTCACAAAAATAATTTCTGTAAAAGTTTACCTCCACGATTGAAATCAAGCAAAGTTGAGACATAAATCCTGCCTAAATGTACACCATGAAACATATAAACAACAATAAGGAATCGTACTTACAGTTCTGGACGCACACAAGACACAAGATGCATGAAATAACTACAAACTAAGCATGTGGATTAAACAGTGAAACATGGCGACCTCTCCCCAAACTTTCTGGAATATTACTGTACACGCTTCATTCACATGCGTGCACGGGAGGAGGCGCTCTCTGATTGGCTGATGCTATTATTACTAAATGTCAATCTGGCACTCATGTCAGACCCTTTGTCACAGCCGCCCCCAAATTTGTCCCATCAAATTTGTCACTTGCGGAGGGGCTGATAAGTGTCAGGAAGGTCAGGAAGAGCAACGAGGTGTGCCACGGGCCTGGTGTAGGTCTTCTCCTTCACCTTGATGACAGCGGTGCGGACTCGTCCGTCGGTCCCTGGGATGACGCTGGTGACCCGACCAACAGGCCAGAGGGCCCTTGGCAGTTGCGGGTCCACCACCATCACGACGGCTCCCGGCTGCAGCTGCGATGGGTCCTTGTGCCACTTGGACCTGGTCTGCAGTGACGGGAGGTAGCGCTGGATGAAGTGGCTCCAGAACTGATCTGCTAACACCTGAGCTTGCCTCCAGCGGCGGCGGCTCAGCAGATCAGACTCTGTGTAGATGGCTTGAGGGAGTGAGGGATCCAGCCGCCCCATGAGGAGCAGATTGGGTGTCACGGGGTCCACATCAGCTACATCTGTGGAGACGTAGCCTAGAGGTTTCGAGTTTAAAACCCCTTCCACTTCTATCAGCACTGTCCTCAGGACCTCTTCAGGGACAGGCTGAGTCTGAATAGTGGTGTACAGTGCGGCCTTGACAGATTTCACTTCCCGCTCCCACACGCCCCCGAAATGTGGAGCACTTGGAGGGTTGAACTGGAATTGGATCTGGTACTTTACGAGGTGATCTTGGAGGGTGGGATGCATGGCTTTGAAGGCTTCTTGCAGCTCTCTAGAACCACCACGGAAGTTAGTTCCTTGATCCGATAGGAGCTCTGCAGGTTTGCCTCTCCGTGCAATGAACCTGCGGAGGGCCATTAGGAAGGAGTCTGTGTCGAGGCTGGACAGAATGTCCAGGTGCACTGCCCGGGTTGTGAGGCATTTAAACAGGATGCCCCACCGCTTTTCATGACGACGACCCACTTTCACTGTAAATGGGCCAAAGCAGTCCATTCCCGTTGAGAAGAATGGGGGCTTCATCAGCCGTAGCCTTGCTGGTGGGAGATCTGCCATTTTGGGCACGGAAGGCATAGCTCTCCACATCTGGCAATCTGTGCAGGCATGCTGATGGCTCTTGACAGCTTCACGGCCTTGCAAGATCCAGTACTTGCGACGCAGCTCCGCAAACAGGCGCTCTGACCCTGGGTGGCGTAGACACTCGTCGACATCCTGGATGATGAGCCGGGTGACTTTGTGCTGAGGGTCCAGGACCACTGGGTGGATGGCATCCAGGTCCAGTTGGTCGCTGCGACGAAGCCTCCCTCCAACACGGATAAGACACACAGTGTCATCGCACTCTGGGGCTAGAGCACGTAGCCGGCTGGTCGTTGACACTGGCTTTCCGCACGCGTGGCAGGTCAAACTCCTCCGGGGAAGCTCTCCTGCTGGGCTTGTCTCAGAACTTCTCGCCCGCATCCCTGTAGTCCTCGGCCGAGACACTGGCCTGGTCGGTGGTCACCCCCATGGATCGATAGCACAACAGCTTCGACCATGTCTTTGAGGGAGGAGAACTGGTGAGCAGTAGGAGACGATGAGCTCTGAGTAGTCGCGTGTTGAGGCAGCAGACTGTAGGTTTTACGCAGCTCAGCAGTGTCCTCCAGCTCCACTGTGGCAGGTGTCATAGGCCAGAACTCTGGTGATTGCTGCAGGAACCCTGGGCCTTTGTTCCACCTACTGTCGTGGCTCAACTCTAGCAGTGTCTTGCCTCGTGTGATGTCGTCAGCTGGGTTATTAGCCGAATCCACGTACCTCCACGCATGGACATCAGTCAGGTCCTGGATCTCGGTGACTCGTGTCCCGACAAATACTTTATAGCGGCAGGAGTCAGAACGGACCCAGGTAAGGACTGTGGTGGAATCGGTCCACAGCATGACTTCACTGATGGGCAAGGTGAGCTCTCGCTGCAGAAGGGAAGCCAGCTGGGCTCCTGTCAGTGCAGCGCACAACTCGAGCCTGGGCATTGACAGCTGCTTCTTTGGGGCCACTCGCGATCTTGCAGATAAGAAGGACACCTCTACCCGGCTGTCGGGACTCTTAGTTCTGAGGTAGGCTACAGAACCGTAAGCCTTTTCGGACGCATCTGCAAAGACGTGCAGTTCTCTCTTGCAGCTTGAGATGTCCAGCTCATGGCTCACGTAGCACCGGGGTAGGGAGATCTCTGAGAGATGCTGCAGCTCCTCTTCCCATTCCAGCCAGGGTTGTAGCACATCCTCAGGAAGTGAGGGATCATCCCACTCTCTCCGCTTGTCCCACAAGTGCTGCACTAGGACTTTGGCTCGGGTCGTGAAAGGGACAATGAATCCCAAGGGATCGTACAAGCGGGCCAGGACTCTGTAAATGTTCCTCATGGTGGGTATAGGATGGTCTGGCATCCGGTACTTGTACCTCAAGGTGTCCGAGTTGCAGAGCCAACGGAGCCCTAGAGCTAGCTCCTGTGGGTCAGCACTGGACTCGTTGAGCCATAGCTCGCTGCTCTCTGACCTGGCTTCCTTTTGCAAATGGCTGATTGAGTCAGGGATGTTGCTGGCCCATTGACGCAGCTCGAATCCTCCAGATGCCAGGAGTAAGGTGATCTTGTCCACGAACCGTCGAGCTTCGTCCACAGAGGAGAGACTCTGGAGGCAGTTATCGACATAGAACGACCTCTCTATGGCCACCCGTACATCCTCATCTTGCTGGCAGTGGTCAACAACGTGTTTCTGTAGCGCGAAGGTAGCACAGCAGGGGCTACATGTTGTGCCGAATGGCAAGACCTGCCAGACGTAGGTGTTTGGTGGTTTCTCTGTCTCCATGTTGCGCCACAGAAAGCGAAGCAAGGGCCTGTCTTCGGGGAGTAGCCTCACCTGATGGAACATGCCCTTGATATCGCTGCTTACTGCAACGGCATGTTCTCTGAAGCGCAGTAGGACACCGATGAGGCTGGAACTCAGAGTAGGGCCTGGCAGCAACAGCTCGTTCAGGTCGTCTCCTTTGTACACGAATGAGCAGTTAAAGACAATCCTGTTCTTGCCATTGTGGGACACCATGTGGTGTGGGATGTACCAGGATTCTGCTGCACTCTTGAGCTCCTCTTCTGGCACCTTGACTGCATAGCCGGCCTTCTCCAGCTTGTTAATCTCTGCACAGTACGCTACTGCGCGCTCTGGATCTTTGGAGAGGCGTCTCTCTGTGCTGCGGAGGTTAGCCAACACTGCCTCTTTGGGTGCATTCAGCTGTGGCATATTCTTCACCCGTAGGAGTGGAGTAGCGTATCGCTGGATACCATCTACGTCGATGCGTGTGGTCTTCTCTTCCAACAGGTGGATAGCATCCTGATCCTGCCTGGAACGAGTGACCAGCTTCTCACTCCTATAGGGGAGAACATCCAGCTGCCACAATCTCTCCACACTCTGCAGGAGCTCCGCAGTCGGGGAGAAGGTTGACAGGTGCATGCAACTCTGTTCAGTGGTCTGTGGCTTCCTCTGCACAACTGGCCCTTGTAGTGTCCAGCCTAACCTCGTCTTCACCGCTGCTGGAGTCCCGGGGGGTCCCAGGCGCACTGGTTCCACTGGTGTGACGAGGTGAGGGTGGTCAGACCCAATCAAGAGCAGAGGGCCGCGCCATCTAGATCCTTGAGCGGGATCCCTCTCAGGTGTTTGTGCTTCCTTTGAAGCGCCTTCACTGGGTATGAGTGTTCGGCCAGACTCAACTGCTCGGCTGTAAAAGCCCGCAGTATCTTGAAGGACTTCTTCGGCTGGTCCACTGGCGAGATGGAGAACGACACAGTAGTGCCATGTAGGACTCTGAGATCTTGACAGACTGTCCGCAGGGCCAGGTCCTCGGGCAGGCCTTCGAGCTTGAGGCTGTGGGCAGCTGCTGGGAGTAGAATGGTCCTCTCCGAACCATCATCTAGGATGGCATACGTCTCTAGGGCATGAGGGCCATTCCGCAGCAACACTCTGCTCACTTTCAGGAGTACCTGATTGCAGCCTGACCGCCTGTCCAAGTACAAGACGTCGTTGACGGTGGGTGTGCTCACAAAGCAGGCTAGGTTCTCTGTGGCAGGCTTCGCATTCCCATCATGCGGGGCAGACTTGGCGTTCACGTCATGCAGTGCCTGCAGGTGTTTGCCTTTGCACTTGTGACACAGCATCTTCAGACGACACTGGGCGGCCTGGTGCAGTCTGCCGCAACACCAGCATCTTTTGTTCGTCTTGATCCACACCGTCTTCTGCTCCACCGTGAGCAACTTGAAGTTAGCACAATGGTCAAGGAAGTGCTGGTTGTTGTTGCAGTAGGGGCAATAGGCGGTTTTCTCGGCCTGCTTGGCATTGGAGGTTGGCGTGGCTGCTGCTGGTGCATTCTCAGGCTGATCCGTGGTGTGTAAGATGCTAGTGACTTTGGCACCCTTGCTGTCTTGGCGACGGTCAGTCCTGGACTTTGCCTTGCCCTTCTCCTCATGCTCCCGAGACTCACACATTGACTGCTGCATCTTCAACTCGTAATTGAGCCAGTCAGAGAAGTGCAGGAGGGTTGGTATTGTGATGCGCTGTGGGTACAGGAACCTCTTGAACTCCGCCCTCATGTCGTGAGGCAACTTAGACAGAAGCCTGGATACGTGGGAGCCACAGCAGAGTTCGGTCTGTCCGCTCGTCCCAAGCTGATTCAACAGGCCCACCAGTGATCTTACTTGAAGTGCGAACCTCTTGAAGCCTTTGGTGTCGCCATGTGCAACGCTCTGGGCATCCATCAGGTCCGCGATGTGCCTGAGAGCCAGCTGGTGTGGCTGTCCGTAGTGCTCTGTTAGGCTGTCCATGGTATCCGTGTAAGGCTGAGGGGAGTTGGTGTATGAATCGGCGATGAGCAGAGCGTCTTCATGCTTTAAGTGATCGACCAGTATCTGGAACTTAAAAGCTCCGTTGCGTCCTTTGGCAGCAGATTCTCCAGTGCATCCTTCAGCCTCGCGAACTCCCTTGGGTCACCTTTAGTGAATGGAGGGATTTTTGCCTTTGGCCCACGGTACACAGTCTCCCTCTGGGGGGCAGATATTGGCTCACCAAACTCTGACTCTGATGGCGTGTATGGTTGACAATACCCTGGGGTTGGTACCCTGGGTACTGGCGGTGGAGGTTGAGGCAGCACTGGACGCGACTGAACGGGGTGCATTTCCCTCAGGCGCGTCGTAAGCTCTTCAATTAAGTCCTTTGCCGGAGGGGCTAGCTGCTCCGCTTCCTCTGTTATCGGAGGTGGAGGCAGGGGCCAGTCACCGTCATCTCCTGGAGGCAACACGTATGCACTGGGTTGAGCAGGCGGTGGTGGTGGCGGTCCAAAGGACTGGGACCAATCATTTTCCTGCTTAATAGGACGTAGTGTTGGATGTGGGGCAGACCACTGAAGAGAAGGAGGAGGAGCAGATGGCCATTGAGGCGGTAAGTGCGGCAGTGCAGCGCTGGCGTCGAGGCGCCGGTGCAGGTCCAACATCTGTTGCTGCATTCGCTGGTTATCCTCCACTATTCTATGCAGGACAGTCATGACGTCAGGAACAGCTTCAATGATGGGCTGACTTTGTGGCGCCGCAGGTGTGCTCTGGTAAAGGGGGGCAGCTGGTTCAGGTAAGTAGACAGAGTGCTGTATTCTTGATGCCTGTGCTGCGCCACACTCTTCATCCAGAGCTGGAGGTGTGAGAGGCGTCATCCTGGCGAATCTCTCTGAAGCTCCCTCCATGCCATGATAGCGCTGTTGCCCTGGTAAGTAAGCTGCATCATGAGGGGGGTAGTTGGACCGCTGTAGGGCTGGAAGGGAGACAGCATAATCCTCCATCCAGGCTGGCTGCCTTACTGTGCGGCCCGAGGGGCCTTTTGTCTGCAGGTGGCGGGCTCCTTCTCTGGACTGGAAACATCTTCAATAATCCTCGGTGACCACACTATCCTCGCTGGGGCCTCCAATTTGTTATGATGAATGATAAGTTCTTTAAGGAATTTTGTGGCCACTGAAGGGCATCGGTAAGAATGCACTCTTGAAGATGTTCAAGGGGAGTCTTGGGTATTTATTAAATAATAAATCAGTAATTACATTATAATTGTATCTATTGGTGTGGGTATGTGTGTGTGTGTGGTTTCTGAAAGGGAAACAGAAATGACAAAGGAGAATAATTACTCCTAAATGCAGTGCTATAAGAAATTAGCATCCATAGCCTAGCCAACATACAAATATGAAATAGCCTGGCCTACAATAAGCTAACACAAAATGCTCCATTAATAGTTATGAAGATAGCTTGTCAAAACAGTACTGTTTCCCCTCATAATATACCAAATGACGATTACAAACATCCATTTTACAGATATCTCAACACCATAAGCATGATTATACAAGATAAGAAGGCGGCAGATAAATATAAAGCACTGTAACCTCACGGGTAAAAATCGCGCAAAATAATTCAGCGGTAAAAGTTTACCTCCACGATTGAAATCAAGCAAAGTTGAGACATAAATCCTGCCTAAATGTACACCATGAAACATATAAACAACAATAAGGAATCGTTACTTACAGTTCTGGGCCTTTACAAGACACAAGATGCATGAAATAACTACAAACTAAGCATGTGGATTAAACAGTGAAACATGGCGACCTCTCCCCAAACTTTCTGGAATATTACTGTACACGCTTCATTCACATGCGTGCACGGGAGGAGGCGCTCTCTGATTGGCTGATGCTATTATTACTAAATGTCAATCTGGCACTCATGTCAGACCCTTTGTCACACCCCGATTTCTCACGCTGAAGTGTCAATCCGGGTGGTCAGATGCCTGAAAAATGAGTTTAGCCTATCTATAGATCTACCTGTTGAGCCACGATTATGCTTTCAGAGACGGTGAGAGGGTTCAAGAGCACCCCCTGTCTGTGGAATTTTCTAAATTTTCTCTCATTTGCAATGCTACTTCAGAAGCCGTCCCAGGCGTCCCAGGCGGTATGCTTTGAGTATTATTGAGTATTTTTCACGCTTAAGTGTCAACCTGGTAGGTCAAATACCTGGCAGATGAGGTTCAACTAAACTAAACCTATACATATGATATCACACATCAGGTCACACATGCGGAATCTAAGCTTTCCAATTATATTAGCGCCAAGTTGCTGTGATAAATGGTTCATGAGAAAATTAACATTGAACCGACGTGCAATTTAGGCTAATCATATTTGCATTTTGCACACAGTGCACACCCATTACTCTCGGTTTAATATTTCACTAACCCTTCACACAACACGTGGCAAACCCAATATCACAATAAACATCAAACGTACCGAATACGAGGATATAAAGCATGCCTCTGTGCAATAAGTGGTTCCTGAGTAATCCGGTTTTGAAATTGCAACACATTTCTACATAGCCTCATTGGGGCAAAATTATAATGTATTCTAATGTAAACTATTTGTCAGTAGGCCTACATAAATTTTTGTAAATTGCTCAGCCATAGATTATCCCACTATCATGGTTCTTATATTGTCAGGTTCCAGCCAATCCCATTACAGATAAATACATATATTTATATTGGCATGCTTCCTAGTGACATTAATGCAAAAATATGAAGATTCAAATAATGAGACACAAATATTGATATAAAGCCTGACATAAGCCATATGCAAACATGATCATGCAGATATGGGTACATCCTGAAAAAAGGAATAGCATGTAGGCTATAGGCTATGGCTATTACAATGACCAATATATTATCTTAAATAAACTAGCTGAATAACACAGGTGACCACTTCTGCATAATTTCATGGAGTGCTGAAATGTACAGACATTTTTGAACATTTCTGAACTGTGAAATGTTTTTGTGGTTGTGAACGTATTGCAATATCACCATAACTATTCCACCTGTGTGTGCATGGTTATAATTCTGAAGTGCAAAATAGCTTAGGCTATAGCACAAATATTTCCATAAAAATAAGCAAGTCTGACCTCTGAATTTATTTTGAAAGTGCACCTGATTGATGCATTTAAAAGTTAAAATATACAAACATCTCTTAAATTCTTACAAAACACCCACCCACTTTTTAAAATTGTTAGTTTGGACCCCCCCACTTTTGCCGTGTGAAATACCAGTGCTGTTTTCAGCATCTGTTTAGTGCTTCATTGTCATTTTCATTGGATTCTCCCATTTGCGCGTAAATCGCTCATAAACCTTTTTTTTTTTTGTTACACGCATTCTCCCATTCCTCTTCTGTCACACACACAGTGACAAGCGCCAAATCCCCCGCAGTGTTGAAGAGATCAGTCATCCCCCTCACTTTTGATAAGGTAAAAAGCCTTATAGGTATGCCAAATAAATAATAACCTATAGGTTTACGCTAGCCTATGTAAAACTCCCCATTAACAGCATCACGTCACTAACCACAGCGACTGCACAATCTCGTATTCACTCTGTTGGATATCTGAAGCCAGTTTGTCTACTTAGATAGTGTAAATCCTCAAATTATGGCCGGGGTCTTAAGACAAAGTACAGGCCTTTAGGGGCAGGATTGTATTCGAGACAGCCCTTTATTTCTTATGCGAGTTTTATTTTGAGACATGCGTTTCTTGGAGCGGCATACTGGTAGGCCTTCAAAAGCATGACATTTTTGGTTTAGTTTGATATTTAATTTACTTTTGGACTGTTTGATTATATTGTTAAATGTTGGGACTGATGGGCACTGAAATCTGGGGAGGTATTTGATGATCACTATTATTATGTAGTTGAAAGAGTGTTGGGATTTCAAACAAACCTTTCATGCTTCATTGAAGGTCCATGGGTGCTATAATGGAAACCTTATTATGTAGCCAAGTAGCCTATATATTGAGTTATTTTTAAATTATGCATGATTTCCTCTTTATTAATTTCGTAGGCTGGCTTCATTTTGTTATATAGAAGTATCTAAATAACCTGTTAAATGTACCAGAATTCAGGAAATTGCATCTAGTCCAAAAAGAAAATTCTGGGGGAGGACCCCCACACCCCCTGCTAAAATGTCCCACCCACTTTCAGAATGCCTCCGACGCCCATGGTCCTACTAGTAGGCTAGATCCCTTAGATACCAATGTTAATTTAACTCTGGGACCCTGGTCCCAGGGATGGATTACTGTACGGGCCTTCCGGGCCCAGACCCAGGGGCCCAAGGTGTCAGGGGGCCCTGAAGCCCAAGCCTTTGCATGGAATCATTTCCTCAATTTCAACACATCAGGATGTAGGCTATGAATTTGATTGAATTTAGTATTGGCCATCCCCAAAATGCACCAGAATACAGGAAATCACATCAAACTAATTTTTAAAATTCTGGGGGAGGACCCCCAACCCCCCCTTCCACATATGCGACAATTAGTGGGGAGCCCTTAATACATGTGGGCCCAGGGGCCCGAAAGTTCATAATCCGTCAATGCCTGGTCCCTACACCTGAGAACCACTGATGTATGTTTTTTTTACTGTACGGTATAATGCTGAATGAGCCAAACAAAAATTTCCGCAGCAAAATTTGGGTTGGCCCCACCAAATCTCACTCCAAGGTTTTTTTGAAAAGTTGGCAGCCCTGCAATAAGCGCAGCTTCAGGATGCGTGTGTTGTTGTCTATTTAACACTTCTTGCAATTCTGAAACCGCAGCATCTGTGTTGGCTTGTGGAGGAATGTAGACAGTGTGGAATATTACCGAAGTAAACTCACGGGGCAGGTAGAAGGGTCGACAGACGATCGCTAGATGTTCTAGATGAGGAAAAAAAAAAAATATATATATATATATATATATACATATAAAT
>NC_063195.1:8134262-8208814 GCF_017589495.1 Alosa alosa | reverse complement strand
GTAACCAGTGATTGCCGCCATCATCGTTGCAACTTCATTTGAATACACTTTGTCACTGGAGAAGGCAATGTTAAGTTTCATTAACGTTAACTCTTGCTTAGTTTTGCGAATGGCAATAAACGCCACCTAGCCTGCAAGGTCGACAACCTTGGTATGCCCATTCATGAATCAGCCCGACAAATAACGTTACTTGTGTTTTAGTGAACACATTATTGGACCATAGCTTAACGTGAGGAGGGATTCAAAGTTACAAATGGCCAATTTGCTTAGTATGCTCAGAACAGCGGTATCTGAAAATGCGTTAAGGTATCATTGTTACCTGCGATTGCACTGCTGGAGAAGCATTTTGCATTGGTATGATTTGATCAGGTCTTGCCAGTGATGTGTAAGTAGTATATTATCATGAACTATCTGTCAAAAATAAGCCCCGCCCCCTGAAATGTCACAAATCACGTCATAACCACGCCTCCTTTTTATGCAAATTAGCCATGTGGTTGTCACCACGTGTTGTTTGTTATTGTTATTGTCTTGTGAGTCATGTGACAGTCATGTGACTGGTGTCAAACCCCTGGGCAGCCATATTGGATGTAAAGTCATTTGACAGTCATGTGTCTGTTGTCAAACAATGCCACGCCCCCCTTGGCATCCATATTGGATGTAGTGTCATGACTCTGTCTCAAATCGCGTACTTCTGCACTTACAATACCTAATTTGAGTACGTGAGGGTGTTCACACTGAAAATTCCAACGACACGAAGTGCGCTGCAAGTACCCGGATGGTGTACTCATAACGGTCAAAAGGCTGAGTGTGCAACGCTGGACACTTTTCGCCCTCAACGGTAGCCATCTTGACTACGAAGCGGAAGGGGAGGGACTATCAACCCAATTCAAACTTGCGATAATGGCGGCTGATATCGGGAGTAATTTGCTGGAAGCGGTGGTGGAGCAGGACCTTACAGGTCCATTCAGATGTAAGTTATTATGACATTTAATGCAAATGATCTATATTGCTGTTTTACACGCAGTACTATTATATTGTTGCCAGATATACGCCATAACTATGTTTATTTAGTTAAATCAGCGATTAGTTTTAACTCGGTACAGTGAACGAACTCGCAAAAGCTAGCTAAGAAGCATGATCAAAATGGTCATATTTAAGATGTTGCATGTCTATATTTAGAGGTTATTTCACTATTTTGGCAGTCTGTGCTTTAATGGTAAGATACTTTACTGTAGTTCAGGTAACGTTGCTTGATGTCAACGCGATACACGAATAGCGATTGACTCGCAAAAAACTAGCTAGCTAGGAAGCATGATCAAAATGGTCAAGTAGAAGTGTTGCTTTGTCTACATTATTGGAAGCTTAAGTGGTGCATGTGTATTTAGAGGTTATTGTTCGTCGGTCTGTAATTGAATGACCTGTAGCGCGAGTGTAGGTAGGTCAGGGTTTTTCAAAGTGGGAAACGAGGTAGGCTGGTGTGAACGTGATAACGCGAATGCTGGCAGTCACGTAAAAACATCTGATAGAGCCCGTTAATGGCAGTCTTTACTGTACATTGGTGATATTATTATGGATTTGAGAGTCCGTTGTCGGTATATTTTGTTCTTAGGGACGGACGAGGACACCAGGGCCCTCATACTATGGCGTGCTGCCAATGTGTCCCTGTTTACAGGAAGAAGAAACGCAGCCATCAATGGATACGAGTAAGTAAACAAAAATAAGTCATTAAATCAACTATAGTAAGCATACGTTTATGAACTATTAAGTAAGTATGACCTAAAGTACATCATTGGAAACTTAACCTTTTTAAGCCACAAACTATTTTATGAAAGTGTAACTATTCATTTACATTATATTATTAACTGTTTTCTGCATTTGCTATGTCCACATTTGTTTTCTTTAGAAACTTCATATCTGAGAAAAGGCTGGGAGGGAAGGTGACCCCAGCCTTCTGCAAAAAAAAGTGGGAGAACTTAAAACAAAAGTTCAAGGTTAGTTGATTATTAGTTTCACTTGTCACTTTGCCTGTAAGGGAAGACGTCACAAATTATGTTGAGTTGTGAATTATATAGTTTGCAATAAGTTTTCATTAAAAGGACTAATTTGATGTAATTAATAACGTCCATGTTTAGTCAATATGGCTGCGGGGAAAACAACTCTATACCTACTAGACTGGCTGATAATACCACCTCCTGACAACATTGCGTTGGGGTGTTTTTTTTGTTATCCTGTCATTTAATAACAGGATCTGAAGTGCCCCAAAACTGGAGTCAGCACAGAGGGGGGTGAGGCCACTGCCGCTTCCTGGAAGTGGTACACATTGATGGATGAGGCAATTGGGGGCAGGCCATCAGTGACACCGCCTGTCCTCATTGCCTCATCCACCCGGGATGTGGCAGTGGCTTCACCCCCCTCTGTGGTGACCCCTGAACAGGCCAGTACCTCCATGGCATCCACCCCAAAGAGGCGGAGAGTGGATGTCATGGAGATTTTTGCAGACATGGAGAGGAAGGAGGAGCAGTTGGAGGCGGTGCTGCTAGACATGCAGCGAGAGGAAAAGGAGAGAGAGGAGGCCAGGCTCAGAGAGGCCAGGGAGGCTGCAGAAAGGGAGGAGAGGAGGATGCAGCTGATGATGGAGAGGGAGGACAGGCTCATCAGAGAGATGAGGGAGAGTGGGGAGAGGAGGGATAGGGAGGCGGCTGCCAGGGAGGAACGCTTCCTGGTAGTCCTAGAGAGGCTAGCCAACCGACTGTGACTAGTTGTAATTAAATAAATAAATAAATGGTATAATTAGGAAAACGTTACGCAGCATTCTTTCTGTTTTTGTTACTCTAAATCTTAAAGAGGAACTTGGCAACTATTTCAACGTAATAAACACGTTTAGAAATCATTTGGATGGTTAAATGACCTGTTCTGGTGAAAATGGTGTCCAGGAAAGAGAAGTGAAGTGAGAAACAAGAAACTTCGTTTTTAAATGCGTGTTTCTTACCTTGTAACATCCACATAGTTCTGCCAAACTTATGCTAACCGTTCACGAGCTTGTAAACAAATCCATGTGCTTTATCGTTACCTTTTCCCACAGTTTGAAATAGCATAATGCACAATTTCTCCAGCAGAGGGGGAAATCCTGCCAAGTTTCCTTTTAAGACAATATCAAGTGAATGTCTACACACACATGCACACACACAAGTTCTTCTAATTAGCCAAATTATTTATTCAATTAAATATAGTCGTGGTCAGGATTGTAACAACGAGCTGCCATCCTGTTTCTCTCCTCTGCTCCACATACGGCACCTGGAGGTACTGGCTGGTCTCCTGCTGCACCCTCCCGGTTGACCTCTGGCTCATCTGGCTCCAGTAGGTCCCCATGGCTTAGGCAGATGTTATGGAGGATTGTGCAGCAGGTGATGACCTCCGGTACGAACTTCACGTCCACCTCCAGGGTCTTCTGAAAAATGGACCTCCATCTGGTCTTCATGATCCCGAAGGACCTCTCCACAACACACCTCGCATCTGTCAGGTGGCTGTTGAAGCGAGCCTGGAGGTGGTTGCGGACAGGCTGCCTGTACGGGGTCATGAGGCGGATTGGGTGGCTCAGGCAGGGGTAGCCACCATCCCCGATGATGCAGTACCCAGGTGGAGGATAGGCTTGGGCATAGTACACAGGGCTATTCTTCAGGACCCTGGCGTCGTGTACTGACCCAGGGTAACCGACAAACACATCCACAAATTTGGCAGTGTGATCGCAGATGGCCTGCAGCTGGATTGAATAACACAGCTTACGGTTGAAATAGCAGGCTGCATCATCAGATGGTGGCTTCACCCGTACGTGGCAGCCATCAATGCTTCCAACCACCCGGTTGAAGGCTGCCGAACCTGCCATACGGGCAAAGCCTGCCCCTATGCGAGGGAGTTCTCCCTCTGTAGGGTGCCGTACGACCTGTCTCAGCAGCTGCAAGATTCTCCCGCTGGTCTTGTGGACAACCCGGTGAACCGTGGGGCGGGGGATGGCAAATGCCCTGCACACCACACGGTAAGAGGTACCACAGGCCAACCAGAATAGAAAGACCAGGGTCTCAATAACTGGCCCCCAGCCATGGTCAGATGTGGTGCCCAGGACTCCCAATAGGGCGTGGAAGGTCGCTCTAGAGAGCCGAAAGTCGCGGTCAAAATCAAAATACGACGTTAGTCATTCGTCATTTCCGGTAAGTGTATAGGCGTAGCACCCGATTTGAGACGATCCTACTTTGTTGAAAATTACGCTCTACGGACGTAAGTGCATAGTGCTCATAGTGCATGATATCGAAGTGTACTGACGGAAGTACGGCATTTGAGACAGACTGATGTCAAACCCCTGGGCGGCCATATTGGCCCCAAACCCATATGTGTGTTTTGTTGTTATTATTATGTGTTATGTGATACACTTTGTATGAAATGTATAGGAGTGTTAATAGCTGGAAATAAACTTATAGTATGCTACTAGCATAGCCAATAACCTGTTTAGCATGTTGTTAGTGGTTTTGGTTGAAAAATGTGTTAGCTAGACGCTACGCATTGTGATGTAACCTTTATAACTGAAATCATGGAGGTCTTAGGTGACGAAAAGTCTATGATCCCCCTACTTTGTAGGGGTGGTGTTTTGTCCGGGCATGTCTCTGAGTGTATTGTTTGAGACCCCTTTCATGTGGGTGGTCTGCCTACTACTTACGTACACTAGTGCTGATAACATTGGAAAAGAACTGTATGGTTTGTCAGAGTTTCTGGTTGGTTTTATGATCGAATCTAAAATGTATTTCACTTTCATATTTATTCTTCTATTTTTATTTTGTAGCCATCCCATGATCTAGCTGGTCACTGTGTTATCAGCCTCAAACATCTGGTCTCTTGTGCGCTGGCCAAAAACGATTTGGGAGCGACGCTCGGGGATCTGAATTAGATGCTGCGACAAGCAGTAAATCTACATCTGGTACAGAACCAGGCCCGAGTGGGTAATCGGAGAATCGGGAGAATTCCCGGTGGGCCGCTTCACTTTTGGGCGGTCGAGGGAAAAATATTGGCATTTGTCACGTTAATCTATCTTCTCTTAAAGTTGGCTACACCGTTAAGCATTCTATGCCTAACACCGCAGCCTCTGCATGCGTTGTTCTCCCCTCCCAAGAAGAGTTAATTTGGTTGGGTCCATATAGCCCGTCTTTCCTAAAAAGTTTTCTCCGATACCAGCCGGGCCGGACCTACCGTAGTGATAAGCGTCAGGGAGGATGGATGGTAGAAAGATGCCATGAGGGACTGAAAAGGCCAGGTAAAAAAGACGAAAAGTATTGGAGGGAAATGCTGCCAAATGTGCCATGCTTCCAATTTTTTTGAAGAGGACAGACATAAGTGGCAACTGGTAAAGAGAGATAGCCATGATTATAACATCGTAATTGAGCTAATAACCTACTGAACGTTGTAGCGTTGTCAACCTATTCGCAAGTAATATAATGAATTAAAATATTAGCATTTTGGTATCATCCAATATGGCTATTCATAGACTTTGCAAATATTATGCAAATATTGATAACAAAACTCAAGCTTGATCTGTGTATGCAGTAGCCTATAGGCCTAAAAACAAAAGTAGCCTGAGCAGCAGATCAGCCAGTCCCCCGCAATGATGAGCCCGAAATGAACTTTGACTATAGGGACAAGTAGAAAGGATAATTAACCATATGAATTAGAGTTATTTTATGGAAGAAAGAACTGTATATGACAGCAGTAGGCTACATGATCAACCTATATGGCTTGTTTGCTCAGAAGTGGGTGTAGTAAAGGAGCAAATCACCAAACAACAACATGATAGCTGACCCATGCAGAAAAAACATGTAAACAATACAGTAGTTCAATATGCCTCTTAGTGGAATTGTGGGATACATTTCAAATGCTTTATTTCTTCCTTCCTGTTTTTGTTAACGTTATCAACCTATCCTTGTGGAATAGTGGAATATTAGCCTATAATAAAAACTACAGGATAGTAAGAGCTGAAATGATGCCTTTTTTTATCCAATTTCCACCACCACTAAAAAAAAATGGGGCGGTCTTGGGCCTGAAACTTCTGGGCTGAAAAGTGCCCCCACTCCGGCCCTGTACAGAACCCTTACCATCTTACGACCATGTCTATTGGAAGGATACTAAGAAGAGACGTTATAGCGATTCTGAAGATCTAGCCATAACTTCTGCGAGGCCTGCTAAAGCGTTTTACTGGGGTAACGCGTGTGATCACGGGGGTAAGTTGATATTTCCCAATAGTTCATTCTTTCCCCTTTTGATAAAACAGCTGTTGTTACGGGTATGTTTATAACTGTGACACCCACTTTGGGGTAGAGTGTTGGTCTAAATCATTACAGGCGACCATTTGGAGATCTCTGTAATTTAATGTCTAGTTGTTTTATTCTCCATACATGTATGCCTTCTAAGTGTAGCATGGTAGCATAATGTGTTTGCGGTCATTTCATTTGCAGAAAACGACGCGCACAATGACTTGATAGGTCTTGGAGACGCATCTATCAACAGGGGGAATACACATTCAAAGGACTATCAAACTAATGTTAATACTCAATCAAAGGACATTAACCGTGTGGATTTATGGAGTGATACTATACTAAAAAACTGGATGTCAAACAATTTCCTCCAGTTGAATTCTGACAAAACAGAAGTCCTCATCATTGGAACCCAGCACATAGTGAAACAAATGATACCATCCTTAGGTCCCTTTCAATTTTTAGACTGTGTAAAACCTGTTGCAAAGAATCTTGGTGTTTGGTTTGACAATAATTTAAGCTTTGAACGTCACATCACAAAGCTCATACAGTCTTGTTTCTATCACCTCAGAAATATTTCCAAGATTAGTTCCATCTTAACTTTTAAAGACACTGAGACCATTATACATGCATTTATTTCTTCACGCCTGGATTACTGCAATAGTCTTTTTTCTTGTCTGAACCAAAATCTATAAAGAGACTTAAAACTGTTCAGAATTCAGCTCCCGGCTTCTTACTAAGACAAAGTACTAAGACATTACTCCTGTTTTAGCCTCACTGCACTGGCTCCCAGTAAGCTTTAGAATTGATTTTAAGATTCTTCTGATTACTTTTAAAGCTCTACATGGCCTGTCTCCCAACTACATATCTGATCTCCTAGTACCTTATACACCTGAGCGTACTTTAAGATCATCCGGTAGTGGTTTCCTAACTATTCCTAAAGTCAATCTCAAAACTAAAGGGGGGAGAGAGCATTTAGTGTCAGGGCACCTAGGCTCTGGAATGACCTGCCTGATGAAATCAGGTCAGCCAAGTCAGTATGCTCTTTTAAATCCCTCCTTAAAACTCATCTTTACAAGCAAGCCTTCCTTAGTTTTATTTCAGTAAGTTTTATTTCAGTGTCAAGTTTTATTTCAGTAAGTTTTATTTCAGTGTCAAGTTTTATTTCAGTAAGTTTTATTTCAATGCAAGTTTATTTTCCTTTTTCAAATTTATGTTAAGTTCTAATTGAAATAGTATATATTATTTGATTGTTTTATTATTATGTCTCATTTGCATTTTCATTTATGTTGATATTGTACAGCACTTTGTAACTTTGTTTTGAAAAGTGCTATATAAATAAAGATTATTATTATTATTATTATTATTATACAGAACTTCGATTTTGACCCTATCTGACGACTTTACTGGAGGCTGAGGATGCTGTCGACCCGTGTGAACTACATGAAAGGTCAGATTCGTTGAATGTTTCTGAACCGGGGGGGGCGGTGGCTGGGCCCTCTGCAGATTTAGCAGTGTGTGATGTAAACTCAGTTAAGCTATAATTACACAGATGTAGAATCAGCATTGGATAGTGTTGCTGAGACTAAATTATGCCAAATCTGAGGCTCGTAGAGCTACGGATGTAATAGGTCACACAGTGGCAGATCTGCTTATTGGGGCTGTGGAAACTCTGCAGAAGATTAGCCGGGATCATATAAAAAAATTTGAGGCTGTTATCGATGGCATACTGAAATTAAATGAAATGTTACTGATTATCTGAATGGTGTTTAACCTCAGTGTGATAGATTGTTTATAAGGTTCATGTTTATTTATTCTTTGTTGTTGTTGTTTTTACGGCTATAATTGCGGAAGAGTAGTATACATGTGTAATATAGTTTAAATTTGTTGAGTAATCAGTGAGTAGCCATGCCCCGCCAAATAAAGCGTAATAGAAATGACAGTGGGTGCAATGATGTTGAACCGCCTGATAAACGTACCAGAGATGATCAGACAGATTGTGTTAATACTATACATACATTGGCCGGTCAGCTTGGAAGGAAAATCGCTAGAGTTTTACAGAATCCTAACCCTGACAACCCTATTATCAAGAGCATGAAACAGAATTTGGATGCATATAACAGGAGCCTCTTAGTCTCCAATAATCCACAGTCAACCGCTAGTCAGACTTCAACACATGACTCTATTGACAATGACAATTCCGACATGCATTCAGCTGATGTTGTACATACACCAACCCTTTCAGATAATGCACAAGATGAGACCTTACTGCAGACAATCACTAGACAGAGTTCAGTAGATGACTACATTGACAATCCTGACATGCATGTAGCTTATGTTGTGAATGTAGCAAACTCCACAGACATCTCACATTCCAGATCCTGTAGACATCTCACACGTTCCAGCTCCTACAGCTATTTCACATATACCAGTTCGCACAATCGTTTTACAAGATGACCCCCAGTATGTGTGGATCACGATACCTGGTAGTTCAGTTTGCAAACGGGAGTGGTGTTGATGTTGTTCATGACAGGGTTCCTACAGCTATTTCGTATGATGAGCCCCCAGTAAGTGTAGAGGTGATGCCTAACAGATCTGATGAGCACCCCCATGGTGGCGGTAATGTTGATCATGACAGCTACCATGATTATGATTTAGATAGTGCTACCGTAGAACGTTTAGTGAGAGATGGAGGTGTTGTTGGTGATTACACGGTTGTACCCACGTCGTCACCATAACTCTTTAACGCTAAACAGAACAATGAATTTCAGGGACTTGCGTGATACTGACCGCCACCATATCATTAGAACACGTGTATGGTACATTGAATGATATTGTGATTTTGTCAAGGATATTAGGTGGTGCGAATGCTGTGATAGACATTGTGTTAAGGGGTGATGGTCTTACTGCCGATGTACATGCTAAATTGAGCCATGAAGATGGCTATGCTCTGGATCGGTTGATTGAGGTTATTGAAAAGGTGTTACAGAGTAACACGATGCTCTTGACCGATCAGAGTCAGGATCTCACAGTGTCTATAGCCCGCGATAGAAGCGGTGGTGGATACAAAAAGCTAAAGGAATTGACTCATGATGAGGTTATCAAGAAGAAGAAAAAATGTATCTGTTCACACCAGTTAATGACTCAAACAATGCATGTTTAGCCATTTGTCTGGCTGATTATTTGTACCCTGACGCTACAGCCGACAGAAAACTCGAAATAAATCATTCTTGGATCATAGAAGAGGTAAATGTCTTACAGCTGGAGAGGATGCTCTCAATGGTGCCTCGGTAGAATGTGGTCATGATGGCTGGTGGAGCACTTGGTATCCTCAGTATCCTTGGTATAAAACATGGTATCCTCTTCGTCTCTCAACTTATAAATCCAAACGGTCTTCTCCTCAACTACTCTAGAATTTCTATCTAAGTTTCATCTGCCAGTCAAGCCAAAAGATTTTGCCATGGTTATAGGAGGAGTACCGCCTGGTGCCTTGATGTTATTAAAAAGTCAGCATTCATTTGCTGCTCTGCCTCAGGTGGCTGAATTAAATCCTTATACCACAGCGGTAGGGCAGGTTTGCTTCTCACCTAAAATACGAAAGAATAATAAAAACATCAGAGCGTTGTTCCAGAGGGATATTGTAACCATTCCCTATGTAGTTCCATACTGGTCAGGATTATGTGATGACATTCCATGGAAGAAAGTGTGGACTTTACCCCTGAAATACTTACTAATAAACAAAGTATACGTGAAGTGACTCATAGGCTTATCCATATATACTATCCCTCCAAAAGCTTTATCATCAGAATGAAGAAAGACCTAGATGACACATGCTCGTTTTGTAAAAAAATCAGAAAAATCCATACATTTATTTTGGTCTTGTCCCCACACTGAGAAATTCTGGGCAGATCTACTCGCAATCTTGTGCACCAAACTTAATTATAATTTTGAGTTTCCTTTTAAACATGTTTTATTTGGCTTCTATGACTTTACTATTGAAAAATAAATATTTTTTTACATTATTAACCTTGTATTCCTACTTGCCAAATATTTTATTAATAAATTTAGATATACAAACAATAAACCACTCCTCCCTTTATTTACAAACGATCTAAAAATATACATTAACAGTCTTCAGTGTTCAACGCCATGAGGCCATTAAAACAACCCTCCTCTAGGCTCTTTCAATCTTGTTGATTAATGCACTAGTAATTATTATTATTTTATCTTGTTTTATTATTTCATTGTTTTTATTTTTTCTCATTATATATTAATGTTTTTTTTTCATTCCATGTCCTTATGTTTTTTTGTTTGTTCCCCTGAGCTGTTAATGTCATTACGCAGTACCGTTTTACGCCGCTAGATGGCGACATTGACCATGGAATAATTGTAGTCACGAACAAATGTTCTAAATCTTAACTGGAAGGGAATTAGTGTTATTGTATGTATTTCAAGCCTACAGTTCAGCTCGATGAGCATAATAATGATGCATTTATGTATAATGAGCTCCAGAAATATTACTGTAAGTAATTAGAATCTAAGTCATATTTTGTTTTTATAATTTCAGACTGTGTTTAGCCTATACTAGTTTGGCAATTCTGAATATCAATGCTGGAACAATACAGAGTTAAGACCCATCTCTCCTTCGTCCTATATTCTGACTGATATACCATCCAGTATAGTGCCACTACCCTACACCCGAATCAGCGCAACCTTATCACCAATGCCCCTGGTTGCTGCATGAGGTAGCACTGTTCCCCATCAGAACCGTATTTGTACGGTAAGCAGTGTGAAGAGAACCTACCTCCACCCCTCCCCCCTCATCCATGGGATCCCCTCACATGTGTGCCTGCTAGGCCTCTCCAGCTCCCTGCAGCAGGAGCACTGTTATCCCCAGCAATGCTGCCCCCAAAGTGATATCTTACTGTTTGAATGCCTGAAGAGTCTTATATAAACTCACATCTGTCCTATCTTATACCTAAGGCTAAAAAAGTGATATCTTACTGTTTGAATCTTATGTTAAGAAAAATATAAGATTGTGCATCTACTGTACCTGCAGGCTACAGTATGGGAATGTGACCTGTTATTTACTACTGCAATGTACTTATCTGGTAGTGTTGCACTGAATGGAGATATGACCTTGGTGGTTAATGCATGTCATGACCAACTACAAGAAAGAGATCACATACTCATAATATTTTGTAATGGCAGAAAACAATGAAACAAAGAAATGACAACAGGTTCATCACAAGTCCTTTCAGATTTTTTATTTAGACATTTTAAAGTCAGAAACACATTTTATTTACATATTGTAAGTCAGAAAAACAAGCATGTTTTATAGTTCTGTGTGAACACATATAGAAACACTGACACCCCCAGACCAGCAAATAATTTTCAATTATTTATTAATATATTATTCAATTCATCATGTTGTTGCTGAAACATTCTTATGATCCACTCATTCATTTTAGGAAAAGCGCAAAATATGAAGAAATCAACATCAGCATTTCTATAGTATCACCCAAACAGTAGCCTATACAGCATTTCTATAGTATCACCCAAACAGTAGCCTATACAGTGAATAAATATCAATATGGTTATGGTAGTTTTGTAATTTATTAATTTTGTAATTTATTTTGTAACAGTAAACAATTAAAAAAGTTGGTAAGACTACATTAAGGAGAATGGCAATAATAACACACCAATGTCAATTCAATCAATAGCCTAATGAAAATAAATAAATACTATAATATAATCTCAATAGCATTACACTTGTGTATGAACAGGAGTGTGTGACTGGGTGTTCCTGCAGCATGCTCAACTGCCAGGGCCACAGAGAATGAATGTTGCTACGGTTACATGGTTACTGCGGAATGTTGCAATTTAAGTTGGATGTTGCTACGGTTACGTGGCTACTGCGGAATGTTACGGAGTGTCTTGTGTTGATGAATTTGTGTTTGAATTTTGCAGTTGGTGAAATGGCCTCATTTATACAGAAAGAGAGAAGGAAGAGAAGAGGGGGAAGAGAGAGAGAGAAAAGTGTAGAAAGAGGGATTACGATGAAGTGTGCAAAATAGACAACAGCTTTCTCTCTTACACACACACACACACAAATCTGAAAATGGATCAGCCCCAAACAGGTGGATGAAAAAGAGAAAGATAAGAAGAGAAAGGGAGGAGGGGGTGAGGGAGAGAGAATGAGTGGAAGAGGGAAAAGGGAGGAGACAGAGAAAACGAAGGGTCAGAAAGAGAGGTAGAGAGTAAGGGATAAGAGAGAGAGAGAGATGAAGAGAAGAAGAGAAGGGAGGGGGAGTAGAGAGAAAGGGTGACATGTGGACGTGCTGTTGGAGGACGAGCTCATGTGATCTTGCGCAGGGACACTGAGGAGCCCCAAACCCCAAACCCTGGATAGAGGGGCTCAGTGAATGTGGAGTGGAACGTGTGCAGGTGGGTGAGTGTGTTAGTGGAGACGCTGTAGAAGGACAGAGTGCCGGCCGGCCAGTCCAGGTAAACTCCTACTGTTCTGGAGTCTGAGGAGGGGGCAGGTATGTCAGTGAGTTCATTATTGTGGTAGACAGAGTAACTGTGAGAGTAGCAGTACAGACTCCAGGACTTGGCATTGTATCCCATTGTGACGTCAGCACTGACCCCTTTCCTCTTGATGCTTTTATAGGCCACAGATATAGCAGCTCCATCATCAACACTCCACTCAGCCTCCCAGTAGCAGCGTCCAGTCAGACCCTCTCTACACAACACCTGAGGCCATGTGGAGTCAAATCTCTCTGGGTGTTCAGGATACGGCTGCTGCTTCTTCACATCTGTCACCTTTCTGTTCCCCTCAGAGAGAGAGAGATTTCTGTGTGCTGTGTTTGGGTCCAGTGTGAGATCACAGGCATCTGCAGACAAGAGGAGAGAACATGAGAACACACACACACACCATGTCAACACAAACACACACACACACCCTACCTACACACAACACACACACACCATGTCAACACAAACACACCCTACCTACACACACACACACACCATGTCAACACAAGCAAAAACACACACACTCCTACACACTCTACCAACACACACACACACAGGCATCTGCAGACAAGAGGAGAGGAGAACTTGAGAACACACACACACACCATGTCAACACAAACACTCCTACACACCCTACCAACACACACACCATGTCAACACAAACAAAACACACACACTCCTACACACACATACAGAGGAGAGAACATGAGAATACACACACACCACGTCAACATAAACACACACACACACGCATCTGCAGACAAGAGGAGAGAACATGAGAACACACACACACACACACACACACACACACCACGTCAACACACACACACACACACACAGCATCTGCAGACAAAATCACACACACACCATGTCAACACAAACACTCACACCATGTCAACACAACAAAACACCCTCACTCCTACACACCCTACCAACACACACATACACACACCACGTCAACACATACACACTCCTTTGCACCCTAGTACCCACACCCACCATGTCAACACAAACACACACACTCCTAAACACCCTACCAACACACACACGGACACCATTTCAACACAAACAAAAGACACACACTCCTACACACCCTACCAACACACACAGTTACAAGGTTACAAGTCCAGAATGTTAACCAGTGGGCCACGGCTGTGTGTTTCACTAATTCACGGATTGGGATAAATGCAGAGACCAAATTTCCCTCACGGGATCAAAAGAGTATATATACTTATACTTATATTAGACACCCATACACACCTAATGCTTAAAACATGTGACAGACAAGAGAAGAGGACATGAGAACACATACACACACACACACAGACCCCTACTGAACCTACCAACACACACACACCATGTCAACACAACCAAACACTGTGTCAAGACAAATACACAAATTGCTATTAGACACCCATTCACACATTCAAGCATAAAAACATGACACACACTCACACACACACACTCCTATTAACCCTAGCAACACAGTAACACACACTGCTATTAGATACCCACACACACATTTAAGCATGTGAATGATAATACTATATAAATACTATATATATATACAAATACTGAATAAAAACATATAAAAAAAAAAAAAACTTACATCTCAGCAAATGTGGCCGTGCTCTGCTTACAGAAGCCCCAGTTCTGTAAGAAAAACAAAATGTCACACACATGTACCATACAAGGTCCAACTAGTTCTCAGGAGGAGACAATCATGATGTAAAAAGCCTGTCTGTCCTGCACTTAGATTAGAGTTAGTGAGCAACATGAGGGCTACCTCTGAATAACAAATGCAATTTCCAACAGTGAAACTCCATTATTTAATGTATATGTCAGGGACTACCAGCAAGACCTTCACAACCCACCTGTGGGTCACAGACCACATGTTGAGAACCCTAAATGAATGATTGTTTGTTGCATTACTGGTTACTCACAGTGATAATAGGCCTTATAGACATTTAACTTGGTTAAATTTGATCTACTTCATAGGGGTCCCAATATACAGAATTAATGGCCTCTCTGACAGACAACAAGAAAAAAAGTTTTTTTTTTTAGTATTTCTTGTAACATGGAGATAAACGGCTCCCTGTTTCTTCTGTTAATCTCGCAGCATGAAATCTGAGAGGCGTTCAAATTTTAAATTTGTCAAATAGTGATGAATGTTTGTGAGTAAAACAAGAAAAAATGGTGTTAAGGGTCCATAACATTAACAGTAACTCTTCGTCCAGCTCCACTGTGGGTGAGTTGCGCCAACAAGGATTAAGTTTTATCCATTAATCGGGTTGCACCAAACTTTAAACCTAGTTTAAAGGTAATTAGGCTTACGTTTAAACCATCCTTTTAATTTTGGTTTAAATGTTAACATAAACCTGGTTTCATTTTAATCCTGTTGCTAAACTGCTTTAAACTCAGATTTAAATTTCAGTTAGGGATTCATTTTAAACTTGCTTTAAATGTCTGAAATGACTGCATATATTTGATGGATTGACGAAAATCGAGTCCACAAAGGAAACTAAGAGACCGTCTCAACCCTACGGAGTTTTATGATGAGGAATTTTTCAAGGAGGTACAGATTCAACAAGGAATTTGTAATAAGATTACATTTAAACTGCAAGTACACAATTAACATGGCAGCAACCTGATTATCTTTAAACTAGGTTTAATGGACAAACCTTGATTTAATCCAGGTTAAAACGTAATCCTTGTTGGTACAACCCACCAGTCGAGGTTTTAAATCACAGGTTAAGGTTTTAATCGTGGATTTGTTAAACCATGCTTAAAATTAAGTGGTGCAACAAATTAAATTTAAACTTGGATCTACAAATCCTTGATTAGGCCTACACCAAAGATTAATTTAATCCTTGTTGGTGAAACCCACCCTGAGTGTTCACGGAGCTCAAGTTCACGGAGAACTCAAGACAAAACAGAAAACTGTTTGTAAAAGTTCCTACACATTCAGCTACGATTGTGAATTTGAACACACCTCTAAATATTTGCATTATTGGATGCTGCATCAAAGAGATAACAAATACACGTCAGTGTAACGCAGCTATTACAATACATATTTGAAAATAGACCACTACACACGGTCCAAACATACTCAAGTATCGCCAGTTTACAGAAGGGATCCTCCAGTCTAGCAGATAACAGCTTCAGTCCTGATTCTCCAAGAGTGTTGTGCCTCAAGTCCAGCGCTTTTAGATGGTTTGAAGTCAGAGCTTCAGCCAGAACACCACAACCCTTCTCTGAGATGAGACAATCAGAGAGCCTGAGAAAGAGAGAGAGAGAGAGAGAGAGAGAGAGGGAGAAAGAGAGAGAGGAGGGAGGGAGAGAGAGAAAGAGAGAGATGGTCCTTTTCATTCTTACCTGCATACAACTGGTGACTGTTTAAATCTGAAGTTATTTGTTTATTTCACAACAGATATGTCTGGTTAAACTATTTATTAATTGATTGGACAAAAGACATTCCTTGAGTGGCGATATCTCAGGACATCCCCACTCAAACACGCTTTTTGCTCTGAATTGTCCAATGTGAACATTCCATTCATTCAAAGCGAGAGAGCAGCGATTTCATAACGTCACATTTGACAGCTATTGAGTGAGAAAATGGAGTAAGTAGAGTAGGGTGAATGTTCAATTTACCAAATGACATATAGACAAGCGAGTAGGCTCTGCAAATTGGAAGATTTGGAACTACTTTAGGGTGGAGGATGAATGGTGGAAAAAAATCTAAATAAAGGACATAAGAAGCAATTTGGTGTCTTCCAACATGATTAGTTGGTAGTAGAACTGTTGATGTATGAAAGCAATATGGTGCAAGTCAGAGTGGCATTGGTAGCAGATATTTCCATGGCTGTGATTACCTGCAGCACAAGGCCCAATAAAAGCCATGGTGATATGTGCTACCAACCCCACTCTCACTTGTGCGATATTGCTTCATTATAAACTAATATGACACAGATTTGACCAGTTCACAGACATTTTAAGACTCACAAATAAGCTCAAAAGTAGAATGACACCTGCACAATGATATAAACAAGGTGGGATATTAATTGCTGCTTTTTCATTTGGTTGACCAGTTGATGTTTATTTTTATATCGTCATGGTTCTTCTAACTAATGAGGAATTTTAAGACAAAGATATGTCTTCACCCACCTTAATGTGTGTATTTTGCAGTAGGAACTGGACAGTCCCTTAGAGAGCAGCTGAGCTCCAGAATCCCCCAGGTCATTGTCACTCAAGTCTAGCTCCTGTAGGGAGTTTGGTGACTGTAGAACTGAAGCCACCATCTCACAAGATTTATCTGTGAGTTTACAATCAGCAAGCCTGCATAAGAACACAACAAAAGATAACATGAATAAATGGGAAGATATAGTGTTTACACAGTGCCCTGATAAATAAATAAAAATCAAAAACACATCAGATCAGATGGCTACTGTCGCCACACTTGGGTTGGCGGCTGTTCAGCTGGTCAAATAATTCACTCACACTGATTTAGTATTGATGTTGTCGCTGAAGCCATCGATTTTGTCTCATAATGATTTCTTTATTCATTCTTAATTGTAATTGGCATATTTATTTATTCTTATTAATCTATTTTCTTTATCTAACTCAAAGAGGTTAGTTGCTCAGGTGCTGTGATATGAACTTATGAAGGTCTATATATACATTTTAGGATTAGGGAAGACTTGTTCAATTAAATGATATTTTAATATTAAACCCTATCTCTTTTCCTAATACATTTTATATTTTTCTTAATTCTTACACATTGAAACGAAATATATCGTCCATTTTATTTGGTTAGGATTGATTAAGATTAATGCAATATCCTGTTGCAAACCCCTGTAAACCCCAACTTCTCTGTAGCCGCTGACACTGTCTGTATTGAGAACCGAGAGGTGCGTTGGTTGAAATTCGCAGGCGAACATTTGCAAATTTGTTTTGGCAAACGTTTGAAAACACTGGCAAAGTCCGCGCAAAGTACATTGGAGTTGGACGTGGGCTTGACGAAGGTAACAAAGCAATTAGAGCTACCGTTACAATGGAATGTTAACACCAAATCGTTCAAATAGAGTCGGGGCTCGAGCTGCAGACACACAAGCCGTTGGCGAAAGCAGCCGTTGGATCCCCACAGACTCGAGCAAAGCAGGAGGGTCGTTGGGCACCAGACTTAAAATCAGCGGATCTAGCAGCCGCCCTCTAGCTAACTACTCAAAGCCTGGCGAGAAGATTAAATAACGAGGCGCATCAGACATCAGACCCTACAGTTACTCGGTGTGATTTACTCTTGTTCAACTAGCTTCTACGCCTGCTACTAGAATGTGAATCACTAACTTTGGACACCATGCAGAGGTGAACCGTACACTGCCATTAAAAACAAAAACTTCAAGCAAATGATAAAAAATAACGTTACTCTTAAACTTATTTACGAGTGGACGTAGACTACATCCATTACAAAGGCAACGTTAACTTATTGAAGACATTTCTCACCAGTCTAAAGTTAACAACACCGTTGTGGTAACTCGGTTGCCATGGCGCCGCCGCGTTCGGACGCCTTTTTGGTTGCTCCGCCTAACTTGTGCTTATATTTACTCTTTTACCTTTTATTAACCCCTAATTTTTTGCACTTTTCCACTGCACTGATTACGTATGATGGCGTTACACTCGAAACATCGGAAATGAATTGCCTTTTTGTTTGGGGATGTTTTAATTGGCGATTCTACCTGGCCGACTGAGATTCTCGAGATGCATCAGGGAACCATGGAGGCGATCTCGGCATGAAGGAAAAAACACCGAGGAAAACGAGCGGGGCCCGTAACAGATTGGAATAGAGCTCATAGGCCTCCACTGCCTAGCATTCTCCTAGCCAATGTCCAGTCTCTTGTGAACAAGATGGATGAACTAAGAGCGAGGATACAGTTTCAAAGAGACATCAGGGACTGTAACATTCTATGCTTTACTGAGACATGGCTAACTGAACTTGTTCCGGACAGTGCCATCACTCCGGTGGAGTTTTTCTCTGCTGCTCAAGCTCTGACAGGACTGAGGAATCTGGAAAATCGAAAGGTGGCGGTGTTTGCATCATGACGAACAGCAAGTGGTGTGATCCTAGAAATGTCACCGTTCTCTCAAAGTCCTGCTTTCGCCTCATCTAGAACATCTAGCGATCGTCTGTCGACCCTTCTACCTGCCCGTGAGTTTACCCGGTAATATTCAACGCTGTCTACATTCCTCCACAAGCCAACACAGATGCTGCGGTTTCAGAATTGCAAGAAGTGTTAAATAGACAACAACACCGCACCCTGAAGCTGCGCTTATTGTGGCCGGTGATTTCAATCAAGTACATCTGAACCGGTCCATGCCTGAATTTATTCAACACATTCACTTCCCTACACGTGGTGACAACACACTGGATCACTGCTACACACAGTTCAAGAACAGTTACAAAGCGAAGTCTCTACCAGCTTTTGGAAAATCAGATCATGCCGCTGTTTTCCTACTGCCTATGTACAAACAGAGAAGTCGGACGGACCCCCAGTGACGAAGGAGGTCAAAGCTGGACTGACCAATCGGAAGCCAGGCTACAGGGCGCCCTTAGCAACGTTGACTGGGAGATATTCAAGGCGAACTCTGCTGACATCAATGAGTTTACGGAAGTATCATTGAGTTACATCAATATGCTAACTGATTCCATCATCCCAACTGTAAAGATCGAAGCTTCCCTAACCAGAAACCATGGGTGGATAGAGAAGTGAGAACGGCATTAAAGACACGCACCATGACTTATAATGCTGGGCTTATTTCAGGGGATATGGCCGGATTACAAAGCAGCATCTTATAGTTTTCGTGAGTGCAATTAAAGATGCTAAGCGGCTATAGAGACAGAGTTGAAGCTGATTTCTTGGAGGGTGATCCAGCACGCAGTGTGGAAAGGACTCCGAACCATCACTGGCTTTGAAAGAAAGTCCCTCCTATGATGAATGTGAGTAAAGCCCTCCCTGATGAACTTAATGCTTTTTATGCTCGCTTTGACATGAAAAACACAGACTATATTGGACTAGCTGCAGCATGTGAAGCAAATGAGGATGCACCTTTCTGTGTCTCTGAGGTCGATGTGAGCAATGCCTTTAGGAGGGTAAATTGTAGAAAAGCTACTGGACCGGATGGAATTTCTAACAGGGTTTTGAAATCCTGCGCTGCTCAGTTAGCTCCTGTGTTCACTTATATCTTTAACACATCATTGGCTCAAGAGACAGTTCCTACTTGCCTCAAGCAGTCTGTTATTGTTCCAGTACCGAAAAACAAAAAGTCCATCATGTCTGAATGACTACCGCCCAGTAGCCCTGGCGTCTACAGTGATGAAGTGTTTTGAGAAGCTTGTGAAAAACATTATCTGCTCATCCCTCCCTGCCTCCTTGACCCCCTCCAATTTGCTTACAGAGCCAACAGGTCTACAGAGGATGCCATCTCAAACCTCATGCACACCACCTTAACTCACCTGGAGGAGGGGAATGGGAATTATGTGAGGATACTGTTAATTGACTTTAGTTCAGCATTCAACACGATAGTACCTCTCACCTTGGTCACAAAGATGAAGGCCTTAGGACTGAACACCACCCTGTGTCACTGGATATTTGACTTCCTCACCAACCGTTCACAAGTGGTTAGAGTGGGGGTCTGACATCTGACTCATTAACCATCAGCACTGGTGCTCCCCAAGACTGTGTTTGAGTCCACTGCTGTACAACATCTACACACATGACTGCAAAGCCAACAGTAGTCATACCTCCATCATCAAGTTTGCAGATGACATAGTGATCTTGGGCCTGATTAGTAACAACAATGAACAGCTCTACTTGGATCAGGTTGATGAGGTGGCACAGTGGTGTCAATCTAACAGCTTGACACTGAATATCAATAAAACCAAGGAAATGGTAGTGGATTACAGAAGGCAGCAGCAGAACTACAGTTACACCCCACTAATGATCAGCGGGCAACCTGTAGAGAGAGTCACAAGTTTTAAATACCTTGGTGTCCACATTACTGAAGACTTAACATGGACTGTTAACACTCAATATGTTCTGAAGAAGTCCAGACAAGCGACTCTACTTCCTTAGTCAGCTAAGGAAATTCAAAGTTTCTACATCCATCATGAAGGCCTTCTACACTTCAGCGGTTGAGAGTGTTCTAACTGGTAGCATCATCACCTGGTATGGGAACTCCACAGTTAGAGATTGTAGTACTCTGCAGAGAGTAGTGCGCTCAGCTGAAGCGTACTATAAGAACTCAACTCCCTGCTCTACAAGATATCTATTCCAGAAGAGTACTCCTAAGAGCCCAAAAAGATTCTGAAGGACTCTTCTCATCCTAACAATGGATTATTCCTACCGCTGAAATCAAGAAGACGCCTATGTAGTCACAAAGCCAGAACTGAGAGACTCAGGAGAAGTTTTTATCCCCAGGCCATCCGAACTCTGAACTCACACTATACTGACTTTGCACACATTCACTCCTCAGCACTCTCAAACATTTCCCAACTCTGAACTCACACTATACTGACTTTGCACTCATTCACTCCTCAGCACTCATGACCCCACACACACACCACCTACAAGACTTTTAGCACTTTTTACATCCCTCTCCTATGCTACAGACCTTTTATTTATTTTCTTATTTCATCACACGTCAAAACACACACACACACACACATATCTGACTTTCTCCAACTTTTGCACACTTTTTATTTATTATTTTTGATTTCTCCTCCATCTACCCATGTCCTTGATTGCCTAGCCTTTCTGCCCCCCCACCCCCCACCCCACCCCACCCCCATCCCCAACACACACACTTACATCATCACTGTCATCACTTCACATACATACAGCACTCCTCTACAAACTTGCTGCACACTGCCCCCCCCCCCCCCACATACACAGCACATTGTCTTCAGGATCTTCTCCAACACACATCCTCTACATACCCACAGCACACTGCCCCCCACCTACCCACCTACACACTACACACACACACACACACAGTCACTGCTCCACTCCCTCCCTTAACTAGCAGCTAATGTTAACAGAAAAGTTGAGCTGTAACGTCAACATTAGCAGCGCCAACGTCCTTTCTTAAGTTTTCCTAAATAACTCCTTCTAGTTTAAACTGATTAATCCAAGAACTTAAGAAGTACTGAAAGTAAAGGAATAAGAGTTCAGATGCCTACCTGGCGAGAAGATTTAAGAATTTTCGTAGTCTCAACAGCAAAACGAAGCACAGCAGAGTTACTCGTACTGATTCACTCTAGAACTTCAACGGCTGCGCGCTGCAGTATATATTCCAACAGTGACGTAAGCATGGCGAACTGACTCTCGTGCCAGATAAGAAAGAGAGGAAAGGATAGGAGGAAAGGTATAGAAACAGTAATGTATAATAAAATATAATAAATATAATTACTAGGCCTGTCAAATTGACTGATTCATTTCGATTAATTAATTTGAAAAAAAAAAAAAAAAAAAAAAAAAACTGATTAAAAAAATAACACAGATTAATCGATTATGTATGACCTTTGACCCTGAGCCGTTCTAGTCAGTAACCATTAGACTGTAAAATGAAGAAGAGAGAAGAAAATGTGCTGCCTAGATCATTGATTGGAACATTCACTTTCAAAAAACAGCCTGATGGTGTTGATGAAAATAAAGTGTTGATTAAAATAAAGTCCTCTGCAATGTCTGCAGGAAGGAATTTGCATATCACCAGAGTTCAGAGAACTCTAAAGTCACACATCGATGCAAAAAAATAGTGTTGACATTGAAGGGAGTGTTCATTTATTTTCATTGTGTCCCCTAGGTTATATCTGTGGCCTGAAATGCCTTGTATGTGAAAAAAAAACTTCTTGCCAAAGCACTTTTAAATTAATTTCCTCAGAATATTAGGTCATATCATAGATTATTATGGCCATTCTTTGAACAGTGAAAATAATAATAAAAGAGTTTTTGAACTTTTGTCACTAATGCTGATTATTCAATGACTCATTTGAATTTAAATATTTAAAATACCTTCACAGCAAAAATTATATATGTGATTCATTTAGATTAATTAATCACAGAGTATGTAATTAATTCAAATATTTTTTTAAATGATTGACAGCCCTAATAAGTACATAACATAGGTAGGTACATAAGTATATATATAATACACCTAGCAACCACAACTATAATAAATAAGCAATATTTATAAGCTCTGTCACTAAGTTACCTCTCCAAGCAATCTGTGAGAACTCCAATGAGAATACCTTTAGTGAAAATAGTTATGGTTGGTGGTGATTAAGATTATGTGGAAGTGATAGGCCCATAATAAAACTAAACAACCTCAGGCTTGTGTTTTTTGCTTGCGTTATTTTAGATGGAGGGAGAGAAATATGCACAACTAGGGTGGAAGCAGCAGACTGCTGATGAGCTCCAGGTAATTGGCAAACGTGACCCCAAGGACCACAATGGCATGGACATGTTGGATAAGTAGCTTCTGAGTGAAAAGGAAGACAAGGATGTGCTAGAGGAGGAGAGGAATCTCCCATCATCCTCAGCTGGGTAAGCATGTTTGTGTGTGTGTGGGCACGCCTAACTGTGCGCATGTATATTTGTGGTTGTGACGACAGTGTAGCTTATAACAACAATGACGGGGATTATATTAGTTGTGGTTGTGACGACAGTGTTGCTTAACAATAATGACAGGGGTTACATTAGTTTATTTACATTTGTAAGTACATTTCTACTTTTCTCATCTCTCAATATCTTTATTTTGAGTTTGGTTTACCATTTCCTATCAGGTTCCATGTCAGGAAGAAAGCATTGACGCATCTTTGCTTATTCTTACACAGACATAGACAGAGACACCAACTCCAATAGTATTTACACCCCATTGTCTTCTAGGCGATGGACACACACACACACACACACACACACACACACACACACACACACAACCATGCCACAGCTGTAATGGTACACGCCACGGATCTGGTGTGAATGTGGCATTAATCCGAATTATTATTTATTGAAATAAAATTCTCTATTTTTGATAGACTCTGATTTCTGACTTCATTTTATGTTGCGGCCTCTGAGCCGGCCGTGACAATATCATTGTCGTGTCATCATAATCAGGAGACATTATTCTCCTGTAATGACATAGATCACACACACACACACACACACACACACACACACACACACACACATCTGAAAGGTTTAATAAGATGTAATGTGTACTGTGGATAACTTGTAGGGATGTAATGAATGGCATATTGTCCAAACAACGGTATCAGCCAATATTTGCCTAATTAAACAAACAAATAAAAAAAATATCAGGAAATGCATGCATGCTTCTTCCAACCTTAATATCTGCAGTATGTTGTTGGAACTTGACAGTCCTTTAGAGAGAAGCTGGACTCCAGAATCCCCCGGGTCATTGTTACTGAAGTTCAGCTGTAGCAGGGAGTTTGGTGACTGTAGAACTGATGCCACAATCTCACACAATTTATCTGTGAGCTTACAGTCAGCAAGCCTCCATAAGAATACAACAAAAGATAACATGAATAAATGGAAGATATAGTGTTTACACAGTCACAATCAAGAGACATTTCACCAACAGTGCAGAAATCATTCATGTGTACACTGGTCAAACACCACAAACACACACACATGCACGCAGGCAGGCACATACGCACACAAGCACACACGCACATACACCTGATAGATTTTGCTACGATGTAGTGCTAGGTATGATGTAGCTGAATTGTAGGGGTGCATTGAACAATGTATATTCTAACATCGCCATCAGCCAATGTTGCCCTTGTTGACTGGTACCGGCTTATCTGTAAATACTATGATGGCTGACGTTTATCTGTAATGTCATATCAATTCTTCAGCTGAACGACTTGCATATATTATTGTTTCACTGTCACTATAATGTATTACTAAGAACAACAATTAAGGAAACAAACAAATATAAAACAATATCAGGAAATGCATGGCCTTACACCAACCTTAATGTCTGCAGTTTGCAGTGGGAACTAGACAGTCCCTTAGAAAGAAGATGAACTCCAGAATCTCTCAGGTCATTGTGACTTAGGTCCAGCTCTATCAGGGAGTTTGGTGACTGTAGAACAGTAGCCACAATTCCACAGGACTTCTCTGAGAGTTTGCAGTCAGTAAGTCTACATAACAACATGAGAAAAGATCAAATATTACAGAGACGATTATCCCTTTCGTTTAATGTTCGTCTGCACGGCCCTGCTTCGGAGCGACATTACTGCAAAAATATGAAGAAAAAAAATACATATGCACAAATCACATTATAGCCTTTCCCAGATATGGGTGGCCCAGATAGTCTTGAAAAAGGAAGATATAGTATGTGGCCATTATATTACAGTTAGATTAACTAGCTGCAGGTGACTGCTTCTGCATAATTTCATGGACTGCTGAAATGTAACCCACACTATTTTATACTATTTCTTAACTGGTCCAGGGTCAGGAAAAGGGCAGCAAAAATCTCTGCAGACCCCTCACATCCTGTTCAACCTCCTTCCACTGGTAGGTGATACAGGGCACTGCTCGCCAAAACCAGCCGACACAAAGACAGCTTCTTCCCCCAAGCAGTCACTCTGAACGCTCAAAAATAACACCCACCATTACACTGAACAAAGTCAATCAACACTGTTCTGCTCATCTACCTCATGTATAATTCAATCTTACAATTACAAAATACAATACAATTGCACTGAACTGTCTTGCACTATATTTATATTTAAATCTTAAATCTCAGTCTATACTGATATCGCACTATTCCCACCTTCTCTTCAATGGTATATTGTATCTTGCCTTGCCTTGAGGTGTCCACAACCATGGCAACCCTGACAGGGACAACAAGGAGGCGGACACAGAAATATTTCCATCCGAAACCTCTGAATTTAAGTGCACCAGATAGATGCATTTAAATGCTAAAATATTCTATATTTCTTTTGGGGGGCCATGTCCCCGGACCCCTGTAGCATGGCTTGGTAACAGCTTCCTGCACATAACAGCACTGCTGCTGGACAAATCTCTAGGGGAAACCCATGATATAAAATTACTCATTTAGAATTTTACGTTGGCTCTATCATCTGGGAGGTTAATATTGGTCATGCATTCTTTTTAACATAAAAGCATAACAAACTGCATAAATTAAAGAATAGGACTACTTGCCTGCTGCAACATACTGTATGAATCGTTAATGTGTCAGGAAATCTAAATGCAGCATCAAATAAAAATCAACATCTATCACTACACCTTGTACTGTCATTATAGGGGGAATAATGTATGTCTTATGTGGTAAATTTTCATGAGGATGTCGTGTGGCCAGGCACCAGCCAAAAAAACTTACTAAAGAAGAAGAAGAACAGGCCTTCTTTGTCGGTGAGCTTTTTGTTTTGGCAGTTTGCAAACAGAGTGCACTACCACCACCATCTTCTGGACTGAGGTGTAATGGCAAGTGTACCATGTAGCCTCGTTCTGGCCTCCGGGTGAATAAGGCGAATGGAACGTCACGTTTTTAAGCACCAGAATTGCTCATCATGTCTTGACAAGGTTTACACCAATCATCATCTTCTAATGTATCCTTATGCTGAGAAGTCCACTCTTTTAGCCCCAAACAGGCTATCGTTTATGCGCGAAGCATGTTTTAATCAACACATTACACAAGCTGTTTTTATTGTTGTAGGCCTAATACTGAATGAATGAATGATAAAGCGATGAAAAATTGTACGCACAGTGCGTACAGGATTACAGCTGGCGGCGCCAATGGTCAACGACAAAACAGTTATACACAGTTAATTACTTTCACTATTGACTGACAATGGGTTACCATCATAACGTAGCCTGAAAAAAGCAACACTTCCTCCAATAATGTTTGAATAACTGATTAAAAAAACCTAAGGACATGAGAGAAAGTGGAATAGAACATTATGTCCAATATTACAATATGTGGTTTAAAGGAACCCTATGTAAGATTGTGGCCAAAACTGGAACTGCAATCACTTTCAAATTACTGTAGAGCGATGTATCCCCTCCCCCCTGACTGGCAAAGCTGGCAACCCGGATGCCGAAACACTACTGACTTTGTGATTAGTAGATAGGTGAAGGGTGGCGCATCAGGCCAAAACACAACATGACAACATCAACATCAGTTGAGGGCTGCAACTTCACTTTTTAAATGACAATATCCTGGCCAGACTACTGCTGTCAGTGATATAAGTATTTGAAATTAACATGATTTCTTAATGTCTAGTGACATGTCAGGGCCATTTTATGATTAATTGAAATACATTTCTTACATACAGTTCCTTTAATGTTCTGCATTTCTCATTAGTAGGTAACTTTGATACTAAAAGTATGATTCTATGTAATGACTGTATGATATCTGTACTGTCACTGTGTATATCTGTGTGTGACTGTATTTAGAGATAAGCGGGAATATTATGACTTTGCAGTGTTTCACTGTTCTGCATGGCTGCGCCAGTAGCTATCTGCTCAGATTGCCAGGCTGCCACTAATCAGAGTCTGATTCAGTGTAGTCCACGGAGATGGGATGACCAACGCCATCTCCGGCCAGCCTGGAAGGATACTTAAACCCTAACTATTTCCTTGTCTAGTTAGAGCAGCTGATGGATCTTTAGGTGAAGTCATGCTGTCTCTCCCTTGATGCGTATCATTGTAAATAAACTCTGTTCCTGATTTGTCATACTATTGGACTATCTGGGTCTCTATTAAATCTATGGTATCAAAATTACCATCAGACATTATCATTATTCCGAAAATCCGTATCAAAATAGATTCAGAAGAGTGGACTTAGCCTAAGGCTATGTCTACACATGTCTTACCGCTTTCACACATTTATCTTGCGTCTGCACGAAGAGGTGAAAACGAGCGAAAACACTGTAGTGCATATGCCAGGCCTGTATGTGGTACCTGGCGGTGCAGAGCTTCACACAAATTCACAAAAAAACATTCTCCCTATTTTATGCACTATATGCATTCTCTGAAGCAGTTGCGTGAGAAATTCAAACTGAGTTTTCAATTTAACTGTTAAACTAAGTTCATGTTCACAGTTTTTGAAGGGTGCAGGCTAGTCCTTTATTTGGTGAACGGAGGTACAAATTACAGTTCTCAACGGGTCGGGTCGGGCCGACAAACCCTACAGGACCCGTTTGTTCGAAAATATAAGCAAATGACTCGGTCAGGTCGGACCTCGGGCTTAATCTTTTCCGCTCAGTGAAAAAAAAAATGCATTAAAAATGTATTAATCATCGCTGCTGTTCACTGTAAAGAAAGTCTGGCTGCTGCGTGCAAGTGCATCATGGGCAGAACTGACGCCGCTGCGTGCACGCCTTTAGCCTCGAGAAGAAGATGGAGGAGTTGGTGAAGAGTAAACTTGCCGCAGGTGAATTCACCGTCGCTACTAAAGGGGTGGGAAAATCAGAGGTCTGGAAAGTATTTGGAGTGGTGCTGGACTCCGATGGAAATGTTACAGGTTATGTGCAATGCTTAAGATGCAAGGTGCTGATGAAGTATGACAGCAAAAAGACAGGGTCGTCCAGCCTGAGCCGCCATGAATTAAAATGTGGGCATTCAACCACCACCACAAGGCAGCAGCAGCAGCAATCAATGACTAAGTTCCTGGCCAAAAATGTCCCCCTTAAAACGAAACAGGCAGTAACAGAAAAATGTGTTTACATGTGCGCCAAGGACATTAGGCCATTTTATTTTGTTCAAGGAGACGGCTTCTTAGAACTTGCACAGGAACTCATAAATGTTGGTGCAACACATGGCAGAGTTGCTGCAAGTTCTGTCCTTCCATCTCCCAATACAGTAGCAACACACTGTCGGAATTTGGCAGAAGAAAAAAGAGCTTGCGAAGCAGGTAAAAGAGATCCTGAACAATGGAGGAAAAGTGGGAATGTCTACAGATATGTGGACAGACGACTTCAGAAAGATTCACTGTCTGTCAATAGCGTGCCACTATGTTACAGAAGATTTTGAATTGATCGGAAAGAATCTGACCACGGCAACGTTTCCCGTGGATGAGAAAAAAACGGGCCATAACATCAAGAGGGAGCTGGTCAAGCTCTTGGTCACCAAGTTCGGGTTCGACCCACTGTCTTTAAAAGACATTGTGTGGGTTACAGACCAGGGAGCAAATGCTCTCAGGTCATACGCGAGACATGACTGCATGGATCACGTCTTCAACACTGTCCTTTGCCATGGACTTGATAATGACGCACTGATGCAGGTGGCGCCTGACTTCACTGAAACAGTGACTGCAGCAAATGCGCTTGTCAGATATGTAAAGCAGTCGGGAATGACAGCGCAGCTCTCAAAGACCATCCTGCAGATGGTAGATACACGCTTCAGCACTGTGTATTTGACCCTTAAATCCATCAGTGATATTTACGCGGAGCTGCAGGACAAACTGGAAGCGCGTGGAGAGAGTGACAGGATTGAAAAAATAACCCCCAACACATTGGGCAACTAGTTGCAGATGCTTCAAATGCTGATCAAAGGGTAAATGTGCAACAATATGTCAAGTCCCGCCTGTCAGCTGCGCAGCAACCGGTACCTGAGGGCCCAGGTGAAGCGAGCCAGGAGACGAGTGCTTCGTCGTCGGCAGCAGCACCGGCACCTGCCGCAAAGAAAACACCGCACTTTGATGAATGGGAAAATGTGTTCGGGGACACCGAATCAGAAGAGGATGAGGACGACAGTTACGTCCGCCAAAGCCCAACAATGACCGATGATCAGGACCTGCTGGGCTGGTGGAAGACCAACAGCAGTGTGTATCCTAGCTCAGTTGGCACGGCAGGTGCTCTGTGTGCCGGCCAGCAGCAGCAGCAGCGAGAGGGTGTTCAGTGTGGCTGGCCGTACTATTGAAGAGAGGAGAACACGCCTCAGTCCATCTACTGTGGACGCACTACTGTTCCTCCACGATGCCTTATACTGTAAGTACGCGATTATGTTTGTAGCCTAGGCTAGGCCTATTTTGTTTGAAAACACTTCAAAAATTGTGTGATGTGAAAAGTAGCCCGCCCGCTGGCTGGGTACATGTTGGAGTTCTTTTATTTATTATTGTGTGAAGATTTTTGTTTAAGGCATATTTATATAGTCTATTTATATATTTAAAGTTTATTGTTTCAGTTGTTTGTATTGTTAAAAGGCGTGAACATGGTTGATTTTGAATTCCCGTCTGCTGGTCATGATAATACGTGTATGAGTGGAAATGCATGGATTCCAGTTGCTGCTACTGGAAGCAACTGGAATCCATGCATTTCCATGGAATTATTACTCAATGAAAACGAATTCACCTTATTCCGCGCGCAAACATGGGGGCGCTAGCTTTGCCCACATTGTCTCCGAACTTCCGATTGAGCAGTACATCCATTGCGATACATTGAGATAGCAGAGCTCTATCGAGATGACTGGCATCATATGTTATGGGTCATCCTAAAGTTAGGAACGTTTATTTAGGATTTTGGTGACTTAAGACATTTCTGTTATACAGCTTTCCTATTCACCCCTTGCAAGTGACGTCACGTTTTGTTCGCGCCACAGCAAAATAGCCTAGTGGACGGCAAGAACACGAATCAAATCAATGGGTTGTAATGGGACATATCGCACAGCTAGGAGATTATAGTGAGATTTAACCGTAGTAATGCCCTTCCACGACTGTTGGCTTATTGTTTGGAATACAACAACATCCCATGTTCTTGCATAGATATATTTTGGTTTGTTTTCTTTGTGCTTCGGGAGTATTTCAACCACAATTGCATGCTTATCTCCTCAGTGTATGAAGCACAGCAGCGGTTGCTATAGCAACCATAGACTCTGAACAGGACGGCAGATAGCACTTAGGCAAAGTCTTTGGCAAGATCTGAATGTAAACAGATAATACCGTTCAAGTTTTTTTTTTAATTTCCTATTTCTTTCAATTCTTTAACTTAAGACATGTAAGAAGTAAGTTTATTTGCTGGGCAACGTACAAACTGACGAGTTACATTAGCCCTAGCACTATGAGCTACGATAAACGTTAGCTAGAATAGCTAGCTTCTAAGTGTGGCAGCTAGTTATTATTTCATGTTCTGATATGACATTCTTAACGCTTTTGACTATGTTACAACTGATAAAAAAGCAAGACAAATAAAGTAACCAAATCGCTTTGCAATATTTTAGTCCAGAAATACTTATGGGTGTTCATTTACCATAATGTTAATTACAGTAGCCTAACGTAACGTTATCTCCCCTTGCTGTTACCACCAGTTTTAATAACTTTACATTTGCGATCATGACCCATTTCATCTAACAACACCACTGGCATCTTCTTTGACTATCAGACCCCAAACAGCAATACATTGAACTACAAATATGTTATAGTAATGGTGTTCAGTTCATCATAATCTTTATGACATAATGTAATTTGCCGTCCATCTCCCATCTTTTTGCCGTCCAGCATGGAGCCGTCACGTGACTTAAGTCACGTGTCTGCAAGGGGTGAATTGGAAAAAACTGACTTTGGAGCGGCTGTTCTGTAATGACTTTCTAAACTAGTTACCATAGTTACCAAACAGATAAGGATTTGCGAGTTTCTCCATACGATACAGCGGCCACTGCCGATCGTCTACCCACTCCGTAGGGGTGAATAGCCTTGGGTAGCAAGGTACAATATTGCGATCTGACCTCCTGATGGCATTTGTCGTTTTCCTCCCAAGTTAGCCTCTCTATCTTCTTCTGCCGTGTTATCCCAATGAAGCTAACTAGACGTAGCTAGCCGACCGGAAGTTTAAAGACAACGTGGAATTTTAAAAAATGGGCGGGGCTGAATGAGGTGAATACTTAAAAATAACATTTGATAAATGAACCTTACATTTTTCAGGTTGTCGGGTGAGATGACTTAACGTTGTCGGAAAAGGTGAGTTTGATGTATAACAAACGAACGATCATCATCATCAAGTTTTATGAAATTAATTAAAATCTTCATAAATCCAGGCTAAGTTTGCCACGTTTAGCCTAAATAATCAGACAGATAGCTTACAGACAAGCAGCCCACTATCACATAGCCTAGGCTACTATTTTTTGGTAGGCATTAGGCAAACTAAGCTACATGTCTGCTGATAGTTAGTTTCTCACATTTCATTTTAGCAAAAAGAATGAATGATGGAAGTAATGCATCACATTCATTATTTTATTCAAAATGGTTAAATGCCTAAATCCTATCACTATTTTGGGTATTGTTTGAAGCCAAGATGCCCACTGAAAAGAGGCGGATTCAGGAGAGGGAGAGACAATTCAGGGAGGCAGCAAAGAACAGGACATCACTGCAGGGTTGGCTGCGAAAATGCCCTATATATATTTATTTATAAATGTACATACTAGTGGTGGGAGAAAAAACAGCGCTATCTGATAATGTTAATCTAATAATGGTGCTGCGTGAATGCAGGAGCAGACGGACCAACTTCTGACTTGAATCGAACGTAACCCCATGCAGGTACACACACACGCACAGAGCCACAGGTGTGCTCTCTCTCGCTCTCGCAGCAGGACTCACCGCTGAAGTAAAATTATGCTAGGTGCTTCTACATCAACTGCTAACCGACAGGAAAGGAAAAGAAAAGGGACTGTCAGGAATTTTGCAAACACAAGGATTACATAGAGTGGCCATGAGACGCGTGGGATGTGTTCTCCATTTGAGGAACGTAATCGATTGCGGACGTGCACAGGCAGTTGTAAGGGCTGACAGGGCCGAGGATGTTACACTCTCTAACACTATAGCAAAACATTGCAGTTTTGATACACAGTAGGCCTGCAATGTAGGATTTTTTCATAAGAGAGATGTTTTAACAGTGACAAACTATAAACCATTAAATATCTAGAGGGGCTGAGACAGCTTTCATTCACCCTGTAATGAGCCATTTAACCATCAAAGTGATTACAAAGCTGATGACATAAACATAAAACAGCATTAAAAAACAAGTTTCATGGGAATGAACATGTTCCATGGGAATGTGTTTAAATGTCTGAAATGTATGCAAATGCCCTATGCATAAGCAAATCATTTGTAATTAGAGCTGAACATTGCAATCTCAAAAGTTCTTTGTATCCTGCAATGTAGTATAGTATGTTTTTGTTGGTTTGCCACACACTGATCTGATTCCATGATTTTGTAGAGGGTAGCTGTTTTTTCTCTCTCTCTGTCTTTTTGATAGATCTCTGGCATAGATCAAACAACAAAAGAGTAGTTAGATGATGGAGAGAAGGGAGATCAACAGAAGGAGGTGCAGAACATTTGCTTAATGATACATTACTGTACATGCAACCTCACACTTAAACGTGTATGTACCTAGTAATTCAATAATAAATAATTTGGGCAGTCTAATGTAGTCTGTTGTCTACTATAGTAACACCTTTTATGTACTGTATATATATAAAAAATCTTTACATTTACATCCGGTCCAGCCGGGCTAAGCCCAGGTTGTCCTGAAAGTCTAGAAACGCCCCTGCCTATAATGTTACTGTTTCTGCATTACAATGGTATCGTTACCACACTGCACATAGCTGTACATATTATACTTATCTGTCTATATGGTCCATACTAAATATCCACATTTATTATGTTTTTCTTATAATATATTCTGTTAATACACTGCATACTGTACATCTATATTATTCTTACTACTTTTATAATATTACTGCTACTACACTGCACATATCATATTGTTCATACTACATAGCCATGTTTATAGTCTGCTCTTATAAGGTTACTGCTAATACACTGCACATATTTATATTTAATTTACAGTGTTGGGGGTAACGAGTTACAAAGTAACGGATTACAGTAACGATATTACTTTTTTGGGTAACAAAGTAAATAAGAACGCATTACACTAAAAATATCGGTAACTACACTACTTTACTAGACTATAGGAACGCGCTTTTCGGCGTTACCCATGCCTTGTTTGCCTGCATGTAGGCTAAAGTTCTGATCTGTTTAGGTGGTGTGTGCATAAGTGCTGCTTGTGTGTGTGCTTGACTGGGCACCAAAGATTCTTTCTTTGCTGGGCACTGTTGTCATAAAGATCGATTTGAGTGACGTAGCTGCTGGTGCGTGCGAAGGAGGGAAATGGAGATGGATATTGAGACGCCAGAGAAGGATATAGGGGGTTTCGGCCAGTGGCGGTATTCACATTACTTTCAGTTTATTGCTCGAAAGGACAAAAATATTTGTGTGAAATGCACTCTATGCCCAGGCGACAAGTGTTTTTCAACTGCTGCCACATCAATGAGCAACCTGTCTAAGCATTTGTCAGCCCAGCATGGCAATACAAAACTTGTGGCTAAAGATCCTGCTCGTCGGTCATTTGAAGGAGTCACTCAGCAGCCGACCCCGCCTAAACAAGCTAAGCTTTTGTCAAGTCTTGGAGCACGGCAGGTAACACAAAACGAAATGAACAGGCTAGTTGCAGGGTTCATTGTAGAAGACATGCTTCCCCTGTCGACCATTGAATCGGCAAGGTTTAGAAAAATACTAGATAAAATACCCGCGACTCGCAAGCCAACATCCGACAGGACCTCGACAAGTGTTACTCCGACATGGAATCGAAGCTTGAAATAACTTTCGAGTCCCTGGATCATGTGTCTACCACCGCGGACATTTGGTCTGCCAACAACAAAAGTTACTTGGGAATGACGGTGCACTGGAGAGACAGCGTTAGTTTTAAACGTGAGAAGGCTGCTGTTGCCTGCAAGAGGGGAGAGGAAGACACACTTACGATGTCATAGCTAGCGAAATAGAACAGGTGCATTCAGCCTTTGGGCTATCACATAAAGTAACAGCATGTGTCACCGATAATGGCAGCAATTTTGTTAAAGCCTTTAGAATGTTTGAATCCCATCCTGATGATGAATAGCTTGCAGTGTAGGCTGTAGGCCCACAGTTTAATATAGCTGATGTAGCCCAAATTTATGAGGCTGTAAAATCTGTTAATTGAACTGTATGTCTGTCTAATTTAGCTTACTATTTCATATCACAGATGATCAAAGACAGATTTGCATCTGTCTTGGACAGCAAGGATGCTCTGATGGCTGCTGCAACAATGGCCAAATTCAAGGTCCGCTGGCTCAAAGATGAGAAGAGAAGAGATACTGTTAAAACCATGCTAATTTCTGAGTGTCGTGCCTGGATTCCTGAAGAGCCACTGGGGAGACCAGCAGTTCAGAGCCCTGCAACCTCTAGTCACAACGACTTTTTTGAATTTGAAGAGGAGTTTTCCTGCACAGCAGAGACTGAAGTCATGGAGTACTTTAAATTGCCCGGATCTGACTGGGAGGTTCTCTCCAGGTTCCCCAGGATTAAAGAAATTGCAAAGCAGTACAATACTATCAAGTGCACCGGTCGAAAGGCTTTTCAGCCTGGGCAGTATTGTTCTGACCCCAAGGAGGAACAGGCTGTCCGATAAAAGATTTGAAAGACTTTTACTTATGCGGTACAATCGATATTTCCAAGAATAGAGAGAGAAATGAATTGAATGGGATGAAGTTTGAGAGAAACTTTGTGTTGCACTTTCTGTTTTCACTGTTGCACTTTTGTTGAAGAGAGCTAAGAGGAAAGTATTGTTTTAGGATGATTTGATTTTGAATTCCGTTTATTTAATTAATTGCAATTTCTGTTTCCTTTTTATGGGCTTAAGTGCATTTCTGTTTTAATTCTATGAGGTAAATTGACCTTTAATTTTTACATTTTCAATTGACCACTTTCATTGACGCCTGTGTTCTGAAACTTGTGTGTTGCTGATTGACCCCATCATAGCCTCCTTTACCCTGTTGGATTTTCCAGTGAGGCATATTTCTTTGTGCAGACAGGGATATTGTTCTTTCATATGGTTTTACATGCCATTTTGTATACATTTAAACAATAAACACTATGTGGGCAGGCTAAGTGATGTTTGTCCATGCATCTACACAGTAAATTAAGAAACGGGAAAGTAAAGTAATAAGTAGTGAAGTTACTTTTCAAATCCAGTAACTAGTAAAGTAATCTCATTACAATTTACAGAAGTAACTAGTAACTAGTAACTGATTACTTTTTTTGAGTAACTACCCCAACACTGTTAATTTACTACTATAGCCGTTCATGTCGCATGCGACGAACTGCTTCCCGTTTTGAGCGTCTCTCTTCCAGGAAGGACTTATAGGCCTCCTGATAGATTCTGCATCTGTTAGCAATTGCTGCGCACCAGTTGGATATCACCTGCAAGTGCCTCCCAGTTGTCCAGGTCGATGGAGAAGACTTTAAGATCCCTCTTGATGACGTCTTTGAAGCGTAGGCGGGGGCGACCATGTTTGCGGGAGGCATTTGCCAGCTCACAATATAATAAGATTTTAGGTAGGCGAGTGTCATTCATTTGATGGACATGCCCAGCCAATCGGAGGTGGTGTTCACGGAGGATGGTGTATAGATCAATGGAGCCGGTTCTTTCAAGTATGACAGAGTTTGGTACATAGTCCTTCCAGCTTACACCCAGTATGGAATGAAGGCAGCGAAAATGCAGTCCCTCCAGGATTTTGCGAGGATTTTTTGTGATTGTTGCGATCTAAAATGCCTGATTTCGCGACAACTTTTCTAAAAAAAGTTTTAAATCATTTTTTAATTGAGGGTAATTAAGGTTAGTACGACCAAAATTGCACGGATCATCTTGATGCTTATTAAAAAGGATAAGTAAAGGTAAATAGTAAGGGTTACAGAAAATCAAAGTAGGCCTACTTTATTTGAGTAAATATTTTTACTGGGGTAATTCACAAAGCAGTAGCCTATAACCTTTCGTAGAACTGTCCAAAAAAGACAGTCCCCTAAAAAGATGGCATCATGTCATATGTTTCAATACATTCATATATGTTATAATTCATATTAAGTTCATATCTTTTTAATAATTCATATTCTGTGACTTGCATAATTACTAATAGCCAACTGAGTCATCTAGTAATAGCCATCTAGTAATTTCATATTGATACTATTAGACTACACTTTTCTTTAATGTTATTACATTGGTGGTGTTTAAGTCTAATTGACTGCCTGCCACTTTAAGGACGTGAGAGTAGCGTAGCCTAATAACATTTCTAAGTGGATTAGAACACTTGCATCTCACTGTGTTCGGCTATGACTGGAAATAACTTTGCATAGTGCATTACGATATGTGGATGGAATTCGGGATGTTTTCTATGTCATTAGTTAAAATAAATGTTAAAAAATAACTCGTATGAAATCATTCTTGGATCATAGAAGAGGTAAATGTCTTACAATGTTATTAATGTCTATGATTTTGCTAGCACTACACAAACTGAGCCCACAAGCTAGCAAACATGACACGAGCTAAAAGGACATCTCCAGGTGTAAACGTTTGCCAATGGGTTGCATATTATAGCCTAATCAAATGTCAGTAAACCAAGTAGGCCTTAATTAACTTACTTTCATAGCCTAGGCAGGTTAGCAACACCAGGTTGATAGATGCAAGTAAAGCAGATCATTAACGTTAGCCTTCTATTTATTGTCATCAAAACTGCAGAGGAGTGAACAAGTCTCTGGTGTCTGCAGAAGTGAGTGTGGCATCTGACTCATATTCTGCGCGAGGGACTGTTGTGGTAGGTGAAATTTCACGGGGAAACCATGATGATTGGCCAAATTTGCGAAAAAGATGCAGTGTTTGGACAAAATTGTGAGGTCGCCCAGAATTCATGAGGATTTGCTGAATTTGCGTTAATTGTTGCGATCGCAACATCGCGAAATCCTGGAGGGACTGAAAATGGAAGGCGTTGAGGCAATGTTCGTGCCTGCGATGTGTTGTCCATGTCTCACTTGCATATAATAAGGTGCTAAGTATGGTATACACGTACACAGACGGATACACGGACTTTGAGGAGCAAGGAGAGGTTCTTGTTGTACCAAACACGCTTGCTAAGTTTGCCAAACATTGATGATGCCTTCCCAATGCGCATATCAAGCTCTGTGTCAAGATTATTGGTGTTTGAGACTGTGGACCCCAGGTAGGTGAATTTGTCCACCACAGGTATGATGTCGATGAACACAGCAGGGTTCAGGGTTGCAGGCTGGGCAAGGACAACTGTCTTTTTTAAGCTAATCTGCAAGCCAAACCTCTGAGCTCAGTCTGCCTCTGAGTGGACGACAAAGGCAGCATCATCAGCATAAAGCAGCTCTCGTACCAGAACATGGCGGACTTTGGTCTTTGCCCGCAGTCTGGCCAGATTTAACAGTTTACCTGAGCTGCGGGTGTGTAGGAGGATGCCAGTCATCAGGGAAGGCACGGCGTAGTAGGGCAGAGAAGAATATTCCGAATATTCCGAAGAGGGTAGGAGCAAGGACACATCCCTGCTTTACCCCCCACTTTATTTGGAACTCGTCAGAGCAAGCACCTTCATACTGTACAGTTGCCTTCATGCCATTATGAAACTCAGTGATTATCTTCAGTAAGAGGGCCGGCAAGTCTTTGCAGGATGAGGAAGAGCCCAGATCGGCTAACAAAGTCAATCAAAGGCCTTGGTCAAGTCTACAAACACCAGGAAACAGAGGTTTTTGTTGTTCAATACACTTTTCCTGTAGTTAACGGATACAGAACACCATATCTACTGTGGAACGACCAGCACAAAACCCACATTGGCTTTCAGGGAGGATCCGGTCAGCAAGAATTTGTATCCTAGGTAGAATGGTGCGAGCAAGTATCTTGCTGGCAAGACTGAGCAGAGATATTCCTCTGAAGTTGCACGGCCTCCCTTGTTCTTATAGATGGTGATGTTGGCATCTCTGAGGACATCTGGGAGATAGCCACTGTTCCAGCACTTCATAGCCAGGTGATGTAGTACATAGGCGAGAACATCACCACCTGCCTTATAGACCTCAGGGGGGACACAGTGACCATATTGAGTCATGTGCATCCACAGGAAAACATCCAAGGTGTCTTTGAGGGTCTGAAAGAAGCCATGGACCCAGTTCCTGATTTGGAATCTCAGCTGGCACGATGGGCTGAGCACTTCAGCCTTCTCTTTAAAGAGAAGGCTGAAGTGCTCAGCCCATCGTGCCAGCTGAGATTCCAAATCAGTCAGAAGTTCACCAGATAAGGAAAGGAGTGGAGAGGATTTTTTGGGCACTGGGTCCAAGGCTTCTTTCAGATCCTCAAAGACAACTTGGATGTTTCCCGTGGATGCACATGACTCAATATGGTCACACAGTGTGTTCCGTAGGCCTGCATGGCTGTGTGAGTGGCCCGTTGAACATTGCGGCATGCCTGCTTCAATGTTGTCTTATTTATGCGGGTGTTATGCTGCAGGTAGGACACTCTAGCTGAGCGCTTAGAGTCGATTGTGGGTAGAAGCAGGCTGGCATGGGCCTTGAACCAGTCAGGCTGTGATCTGGATAGTTTTTCAAAGGTGGAGAATGCAGCCTTAGTGGTGACGAGTGAAAGTGCTGCCAGGCAGATGTGATGTCCGCAGGAGGATGTGAAGAGTCAAAGCTGGAGCATAGGTTACAGAAACATCCAGACGAGGAGTAGGTGTGGGCCTGGCGTAATGAAACTTGCTTGGGGCCATCCTTAATTTACAGCGTAAAAGGGCATGATCAGTGTCACAGTCTGCTGAGTGCAGTGATCCGCAGTGTGTTACTTTCTTCAGGTGCTCACTCTTCACCAGCACCTGGTCGAGTTGGTGCTGAGAACGTGGATGATGCCAGGTGACTTTGGAGGAGCTTGAGCCCTGGAAGAATGAAGAAGGGATACAGAGTTTGTGTTTGCTGCAGAGTTCCAGTAGGCGTTGTCCGTTGTCATTCATGTTTCCATATCCACGGCTTCCCAGGATGTCAGGCCATGTGCTGGAGTGAGCACCCACTTGGGCATTGAAGTCACCATCAGACGTTCAGCTGAGGGGGTCTTCTTAATAATGGAGCTCAGATGAGTGTAGAATGTTTCCTTTACATCCACATCAGAGGTCAGTGTAGGGGTGTAAACGGCTACGATTGTAACTGGGCCACAGTTTGTGTGCAGGCACAGTGAGGAGAGACGTGGAGAGATGGGCACTGTTTTTTCCACTGAGGACAACAGCTTGTTTTGGATTACGAATCCGACACCATGCATTGGTCTGTCACCGTCTGGATATCCGTTCCAGAATAAGGTGTAGTTTTTTTTCCAGACAGAGCCAACACCGGTCAGCCAGGTTTCATTCAGAGCAGTGATGGAGATATTGAGTCGGAGTAGTTCTGCATCGATCAGGGCTGATTTACGAGGTGAGATGCAGTCCATGTGAGAGCTAACACCAAGTGAGCGCACATTCCAGCAAGCGATGGAGGTATTTGCGACAGTTGCAGGAATGACGACCAGGTCGTGCCTGCCATACATGCGAGCCTTGCCGAGCAACGACAGCACTCTTAAGGATAGAGTGCTCCCGAGTTGCCAGTCGTGGAGTGTTAGACGTCATAATGGAAAGATGAGATGCTCATAATAGAAAGCGCCTGGGCAAAAAACTTAAGTGAAAGCATGCGTGCCCAGGTCAAACTTCCACCTCTGGACTCAATGCTACAGATTCCAACGGAACACAAGTATGTTATGGTTATGGTTATGGTTATGGATTTAGCAGACGCCTTTGTCCAAAGCGACACATAAATACAAAACAACATAATAATATTTAAAATTGAACAGGGAACAGATTAAAATGTAGGTCAAATATAGTAAGGAGAATAGTTGTAGTACACAATAATATCAATTCAAGCAATAGCCTAATAAAAAGCAATGTAAAAAAGGGGAAAGGCAATAATAAAACAATAATGTCAATTCAATCAATAATAAAAAAACAATGACATGCTAAGACTACATTAAGGAGAATATCAATAATAAACAATAATGTCAAATTAATTAACAGCCCAATTAAAATAAAACAACATTATATAAACCATAACACATAAGCGCTTAAACAACTAAGTATATGTTGAATAGGAATGTCTTTAGACCCCTCTTAAATGACCCAAAACTACCACAGGAACGGAGAGCACTGGGCAGTTCATTCCACCGACATGGAACCACTGAAGAAAAGAGTCTGGAATTAGACCCAGTTTTCATGACTGGTCGACACAACATACGCTCACCAGAAGACCGCAGTGGGCGGTTGGGGATGTAAGGCTTGATTATTGAATTAAAATAACTAGGAGCAGATCTAGTTAGTGTCCTATAGGCCAAAGTGAGAGATTTAAATTTAATTCTAGCTACTATAGGGAGCCAATGGAGAGTAACTAGGAGAGGAGTTACATGTGTCCTCTTTGGCTGATTGAAGACCAGGCGTGCTCCAGCATTTTGAATCAGCTGTAATGATCTTGTTACACAAGCGGGTAAACCAGCTAATAGTGAATTACAATAGTCCAGCTTAGAGATGACCATGGTCTGAACAAGAAGTTGTGTGGAATCTTGTGTCAGATAAGGTCTGATCTTCCTAATGTTGTAAAGCATAAACCGACATGATTTTGCAATAGAAGCTATATGCTCAGAGAAGTTAAGTCGGTCATCAATTACAACGCCCAAGTTTCGTGCCGATCTAGTTGGGGTCAGTGAAGTTGAGTCAAGCTGGATGTTAATCTGTTGGGGAATAGCTGTTTTAGCTGGAAACACCAAAAACTCTGTTTTTGAGAGATTAAGCTGAAGGTGCCGATCTTTCATCCAGGCTGAAATATCCTTAAGGCATGCAGAAATCCGGTGGGAAACACTAGAGTCATCAGGTGGGAAAGACAGGTAAAGTTGAGTGTCGTCTAATACTGATCCCTGAGGCACACCTGTGGTGAGGTCATGAGACTTAGATACCTGTCCCTGCCAAGACACGTTGAAAGAACGCCCTTTAAGGTAAGATTCAAACCAGTCAAGAGCTTTTCCAGAAATTCCCAGTTCAGATAGTATAGATAGGAGAATGTCATGGTTCACAGTATCAAAGGCTGCAGATAAATCTAGTAGAATTAATACTGATGACTGAGCAGAGGACTTAGCTACTCTCAATGCTTCAGTCACAGACAGAAGAGCAGTTTCAGTAGAATGACCACTCTTGAAACCAGACTGCATAGGGTCTAGTAGATTATTCTGATGAAGAAAGTCACAAACTTGCTTGAAGACCACTTTCTCCAAAACCTTTGACAAGAAAGGAAGAAGGGAGACAGGTCTGTAGTTCTTCACCTCAGTTGGATTAAGTGTACTTTTCTTTAGCAGAGGTGTAACCCTAGCCTGTTTAAAAGAATAAGGAACTATTCCAGAACTGAGTGAAGCATTAAATACATGTGTGACTGCTGGTAGAACAGCGGGTGAGATAGACTGTAGAAGAGTGGACGGGACAGGATCTAATGGGCATGTTGTTGGACGACATCGCTGAAGCAATTGAGAGACTGCTTCCTCATCAAGAGGAGAGAAAGAGTCAAATGATGCGGTCATACTAACACAAGGCAAAGCCCTCCTTATAGGAGCATCAAACTGAGCACTTATTTTAGCAACTTTTTCAGTGAAAAATGTTGCAAAGTCATTTGCTGACAGTGAAGTAGTTGATGGTGGTGGTAGAGGATTGAGAAGAGATTTGAAAGTAGAAAAAAGTTTTCTACTGTCAGTGGCGCCTCAATCTTGCTTTGATAGAATGCCTTTTTTTTGCAAGTGTAACAGTGGATGAAAAGGATGACAGCAAAGACTGGTAGTTACTAAGATCATTTCCATCTCTGGATTTACCATTTCCTCTCAGCAGCTCTAAGTTCCTTTCGCACTGAGACTATACTGTTCGGCCAGCCATGGATGGCGAGGTTTAGAAACGAGTAGGTCTTGAGGAAAGAGGACATGCTGCATTCAGACAAGATGCCAGTGTAGAGCAGAGAGTCTCTGTAGCGTCATTAACCTCAAGTGCCAAGAATGAGCTAGGAGTAGGTAAAGCAGATGTTACTAATGTTGCAAAATGGTCGCTTGAGAGGCTTCTGAGATTACGCGGGAACGAAATTATCGGAGGAGGAGCTGCTGGGTTATCCAGGAGACGCACAGAGAATCTGATAAAGTGATGATCCGATACATGTAATGGATTAACCAAAACGTTGTCTGTATTACAGTTACGTACCAGAATTAAATCAAGTATGTGACAGTGTAGTTATGAGTTGCCCCGCAGTGACCAGCTCACTAGGTCTATTGCCCCATGACCATTGGCGAAATGCTCTTCTGCTCACTGGGCAGCTGAGACAGACCCACTCAGGTGCTGTAGCAGCAAATGCGCTCTTTTATCATTCAAACATGCGACTTTTCATGAAAATTCTATAATCCAAGATGGCCGCCACCATATGACGTCATAATATGCAAATTAGATATAAACATTTCATCTCTGATGGATGATGATCCAAGATGGCGGCGCGTACACACGCAGCGACCTCTCTCTGTCCCAACCGTGCGGTGTTTTGTTACGTTTAAAAGTGTTTGTCCGAAAGTTTTACGTGTTCGCCTCGCCTTACTACGCCGCATTTACAAGTACAGCAGGCAGTTTTAATTGACATCTGCAAAAGCAAGTTTTGCAGCGTTCTGGACTTCGCAACAGAGACGCTTAAAGGAACTCGGACTACTCCGCCTGCAACAACACGGACTCGCCTGCTACTCCTCCCCCGAAAGAAAGCGCCGGAAGCGGTGTCGCGAGGAAGCAGAAGAGGGGCAAGCGCTGAGGCGTCCGGGCCAGGCTAGCGGCCAGCCCAACTTCCCAGCCATACCATCCATTCTCCTGGCAAATGTACGATCACTGGACAACAAAATGGATCACATACGACTGCTGAGATCAACGAACCGGACAGTAAGTAACTGCTGTGTGCTCGCGTCTTCACTGAGACTTGGTTAAATGACAACATTCCGGACTCTGCTATACAACTGGAGCAGCTAGCATGCTATCGAGCAGACAGGGCCATTGTAAAGGGAGGTAAATCACGAGGAGGAGGAATCTGTGTTTACATCCGTGGACGAATGGTGCGGGACACTGTAGTAGTATGCAAACACTGCTCACCACTGGCAGAGTTTATGATCATAAAGTGCCGTCCTTTTTTACCTGCCAAGGGAAATTACTCGCGATTCTGCTAGTCGCAGTATACATCCCGCCTACCAACAACAACAGCGATAAGAACGCTGCTCTTAGTGAACTGTACCAGGCTGTCAGTGAACAACAGACGGGCACACCCAGACGGTTTCACCATCTTCACTGGAGATTTTAACCATGCTGATCTCAAAACTGTACTTCCAAAGCTACACCAGCATGTTGATTTTCCAACAAGAGGAGATAACATCCTGGACCTGGTCTACACTACACACAAAGGAGCATACAAAGCCACCCCCCTCCCCCACATTGGACTTTCAGACCATATCACTGTTATGCTAATGCCCGCATACAGACAAAGGGTAAAGCGAACAAACCGTTAAATAAGCAGGTAAAGGTGTGGCCTGAGGGAGCCTCCGATGCTCTTCAAGACTGCTTTGACACAACAGACTGGGAAATGTTCAAGCAGGCAGCCACTTACAACAACCGGACAGACATAGAGGAGTATACAGACACTGTAACCTCTTACATCACCAAGTGCATCGATGATGTGACCCACACAAAAGACATCATTACTGGGCTAACTGGAAGCCATGGCTGACAGGGGATGTCCTCAGGCTGCTGAGGGCCAGAGACAAAGCCTACAGAGCTGGGGATGAAGCTGGCATGAAAACAGCGAGAGCCAACCTGTCCTCGTGGCATCAAGGAAGCAAAAAGGAATACACTCACAAGATAACCACCCACTTCAAAGACAGCAGGAACGCACAAAGCCTATGGCAGGGCATTCAGGCCCTCACGGACTACAAGCCCGCGCCACAGAGCTGTGAGAGCAACATCCCTCTGCTCAACAACCTGAACCGCTTCTTTGCTCGCGCTTTGAAGCACAAAACAGCACCTGCCCACAGAAGACCCATCCCCCTCTACATGAGCAGCCCCTGTGCCTCTCTGCCGACAGTGTGAAGAGGACACTTGCTGCTATCAACACCAGTGAAGGCAACAGGTCCAGACAACATCCCAGGTCGTCTGCTGAAGGACTGCACAGGGGGGCTTAAGGATGTCTTCACAGACATCTTTAACACTTCCCCTGAAGCAAGCCATCGTTCCATCATGTTTCAAAGCTGCCACCATCATACCTGTGCCAAGAAAACTGCTCCATCCTGCTTCAATGACTACCGCCCTGTGGCACTGACACCCATCATCATGAAGTACTTTGAGCGGCTTCTCATGTCACATATCAAAGCCATTCTCCCCCCCACCCTGGACCCCTTCCAGTTTGCATACCGAGCCAAGCGGTCTACAGAGGATGCAATCTGCTCTGCCCTCCACCCAGCCCTCACCCACCTGGAAAAAAGAGACTCATATGTGAAATTGCTGTTTATAGACTTCAGTTCTGCATTCAACACCATAATACCACAACAACTCATCTGCAAACTTGACAAACTGGGACTCAGTACCTACCTCTGCAACTGGCTACTGGACTTCCTCTGTCAGAGGCCCCAAGTAGTACGTGTTGGCAACAATACCTCAAGCAGCATCACACTGAGCACAGGGGCCCCCCAAGGCTGCGTGCTCAGTCCGCTGCTCTTCACCCTGCTGACGCATGACTGCACTGCAACCTACAGCAACAATCACATAGTGAAATTTGCTGACGACACAACTCTGGTGTCTGCACTGCACTGAATACAACAGGAAAGCCCTGCAGCGCATAGTGAACACAGCTGGAAGGATTATTGGTGCTTCACTCCCCTCCCTGAAGGACATTTACACCACCCACCTCACCCGCCGGCGACCAAAATTGTGAGTGATGCAAGTCACCCCCGCTCACAATCTGTTTGATCTACTGCCCTCTGGGAAGAGGTACAGAAGCCTGCGCTCCCACTACCAGACTCACCAACAGCTTCATACACCAAGCTGTGGGATGCTGAACTCTCTCCCTCCTCTCCCCCTCCACCCTCAGCTACATAACATCCTGGACATTGGACCCACAATGGCCGCCTGCACTACTCCACTTGCACACTTGCACACTTGTACACTTTACAACTTGGTGTTGTTGTCCTGAAAACACAACACTTCTGCTGCTCTTACATAACTTGCACCACTATGCCACTTTCTTTCTTACTTAGGTCAAACAGAACTACCCAAGCCTTTTATTGGCCTGACTTTGCACTAGTATTTTATTGACTGTCTATGCACAATTTCAACCAAATTTTGCTGCTCTTATTTTTTTTCATTATTATATGTGCCCTCTTATTTACTTACTTTTTTGTTTACTTGAATGTTATGTTTGTCTGTGGACTTAAATTGGTAAAATATGTCTTGTCTTCACTGTGGGATAGTGAGAAACGTAATTTTGATCTCTTTGTATGTCTGGAACATGTGAAGAAATTGACAATAAAGCTGACTTTGACTTTGACTTTGACTTTGACTTTGATCTTTACATAAACTTTGGGTCATCCTTAATATTTCTCTAATTTACAGAAAGTCTGTATCTCTTATATCACTTTTAAGATATAGCCTTTTGAAATGAAGATGTCAAAATTGATCGTTTTGAAAAAAAAAAAAAAACCTCTGGCTCCCTAAGGGGTTAAGTAGCCTACAGGTACTATTTTGTTAACCTCATCATATTGTAACCACATCACTCACCTTAGTGTTTCCAGCCTGCAGTTAGTATGCTCCAGCCCAACAGACAGCAACCTCACTCCAGAATCCCTCAGAGGATTAGAACTCAGGTCCAGCTCTTTCAACAGGGAGTTTTCTGACTGAAGAGCAGATGTTAGGACCTCACAGGAATCTTCTTCAAGATGACAATTAACCAATCTGCAGTAACATAACCAGGGATTAAAGTGAAAAAAAATCGTTTGACTGAACTTTTTTCAGGCCATAAGTCATACGTTGTTCATATCTACCTATAGAGATAGCACCCCTTTTGGATTAGCGACCTATTGGTTTTAATGTACAAAAAAAGATGCAAACAGCAAAGTAAAGGGAGTATTAAGCCTTATTCACACGGGCGGCCATTGTTTAAACCAAAACGAGGCTACAGGGTACACTTACTATATAATTAATGCCACCTACAGGTGAATGCATAGAACATAAAAAAATCCTATGGTTTGTGTACCCTGTAGCCTCGTTTTAGCCTCTCGTGAATGTGAATAAGGCTAATTGAGAGTGTTCTTGATTGAGATTGAGTTTTCCTGATGAACAAAAATATATTTTAGTACCATCCCTGACCATTGCTGATTAGCCATTGCTGTTCTTTTCTACTGCAGCAATATTGTAGAAAGGCTTTAACACACTCTTATTTAATTACTTCAGGCCAAAAGTGTTTAAAGGGGAGATTTTTTTCTTGTTAATATGCAATTCAACACCAAGTAAAATCTATAAAATCAAGTTTGCAAGACTTCCCATTTCCTCATCAGAGTAACAAATCAGAACATTCTAGATATTGTTCATATTTCCATTTGTTGCCTCATCCGCATTTAATGAAAACATGGTAATTTTGAGTTTTACAGACAACTCAGTTTTCCAATGAGCAGCAATTTGCTGACGACACAACTCTGGTGGGTCTCATCACAGTGTTTCCCCTACAGTGTATTTAACAGCGGCGCAGCGCCGCCGCTGGATTTTCAGCGCCGCTGCAACATAATATCACGAGATTCACTTAACACACTGTAAAAGCACAACGGCCAACGTCATCTCGAAATTGTTTTCTGAAAGTCTTGAGTAAGTTAAGTGCATCAAATCCGCACTCAGCCTCTCATTATTCAGGACATATATGCGGCATGATGTGTCAGGTGATTACAAGCCCAAAGACAAGTCTGCAGCCCATATGGCTAGCCTACGTTCTGAACACGGTTACATTGTTTAGCTATCCGACTGATGGGGTCTTGCTCCGCCACAGTGTAGCCTATGGTGTCATCGTTCACTTGTAGGTTACACAATGAATAGCCTACTTATAGGCCTGGTGACAATAAAAAATGATATTAGTTATATTTCATCACAAAGCTGTTTGTATGCCGTGAATTAAACTTGTAGCCTATGCCATATGTTAAGCTTGAGCAATTCCTCTGATCCAAAGCCTGCTTTGACACATTGACACTAATGTGAAACATGCATCCTCCTCTCCTAGCCTACATCAAATAAAAGAAACCAATTCATGATTACCAAATGAATTTAACATGGGGAAAAAAGTTTGTTGCGATTTAGCCTACTGTTGTGATGTGGTTCTTTCTGCTGGTTGGATTTACCCCCGTGTCGTCAACTCTGAGAACTCTTGCTCCGGCTGACAATTTTATCCAGAGAGCTGATTTCCCAAAGATGAGCCTCCATCAACATTCAACGACAAATTATTAAAACGTAAGTAATGCAATAGAGTAAACCAATGTGCTACAAGGTGTATGGTCTTAACGTTAATTGTAGCCTAGACTTGTAACGTTAAGCGTGGGGCTATATGTAATGTTTGCATGGGAAAGCTAGGCGAACACAGTCTAGGCCTGTTTAAACTGTCTGATAGTTAAAGGAAATATGAGCATATGTTGGCATATACGTATAGCCTAAATTCTGTCCACTTAGCTATAATAGGCTATCACAAACAGACCTTTTCTACGTTTACGGCATTAGACATATAGGAGCCTACATTCTCTTATCAGAAAGACGTGTTCTCATAACTTCAGCGTTCTCTTGACGGTGAGACGAACGGTCGCACTTCAATCAAGTAGCCTAGGTCTTTTTCGAGTTAATTGTGAGTGAGTTGTATGGTAACTGTGGGAGTGATGTAGAAGAAAAGTGAGTATTTACTTTTTTATACGTGGGTTTGTTGTTTTGGGACTGAGAAATAGACTACAAGGAGAGCATCTGGCTACGTGCATGCGTGTCAGCATTAATGGCCCCCCCACAATTCAATTCAATTACCAAAGAGCCTTAGAGATGTTCTTTGAAAAGCCCAGAACAATTAAGTGCTCGCAGATTGGGTGTGGTCTTTGCCATTAAGACAAATTTAAATAAATTGTAAATAATCTTTTTCTGGGTTGTGCCATTTCATTTTTCTTCTATCATTTTTAACCAATAATGTAAAAGAAAGCTGAAAATGCCCCCCCCCAAGTAATAGCACCGCTGCTGGACAAATTTCTAGGGGAAACACTGCATCACCAAGGGCGACGAGACTCAATACAGGTTGGAGGTCAACCATCTGACCACGTGGTGCAGGGACAACAACCTCCTGCTGAACGTCAGCAAGACCAAAGAGATTGTTGTTGACTTCCGGAGAGGTCACACCCAACACCTGCCACTGACCATCGACGGTGCTGTGGTGGAGAGAGCGAGCAGCACCAAATTCCTGGGGGTGCACATCAGTGAAGACCTCTCCTGGACCACCAACACTGCATAACTGGCGAAGAGAGCTCAGCGCCGCCTGTACTTCCTGCGGAAACATAGGCGAGCAAGTGCTCCACCAGCCATCATGACCACATTCTACCGAGGCACCATTGAGAGCATCCTCTCCAGCTGTATCGCTGTGTGGGGCGGAAGCTGCACTGAATACAACAGGAAAGCCCTGCAGCGCATAGTGAACACAGCTGGAAGGATTATTGGTGCTTCACTCCCCTCCCTGAAGGACATTTACACCACCCACCTCACCCCCCAAAGGCGACCAAAATTGTGAGTGATGCAAGTCACCCCGCTCACAATCTGTTTGATCTACTGCCCTCTGGGAAGAGGTACAGAAGCCTGCGCCTCCCCACTACCAGACTCACCAACAGCTTCATACACCAAGCTGTAAGGATGCTGAACTCTCTCCCTCCTCTCCCCCTCCACCCTCAGCTACATAACATCCTGGACATTGGACCCACAATGGCCGCCTGCACTACTCCACTTGCACACTTGCACACTTGTACACTTTACAACTTGGTGTTGTTGTCCTGAAAACACAACACTTCTGCTGCTCTTACATAACTTGCACCACTATGCCACTTTCTTTCTTACTTAGGTCAAACAGAACTACCCAAGCCTTTTATTGGCCTGACTTTGCACTAGTATTTTATTGACTGTCTATGCACAATTTCAACCAAATTTTGCTGCTCTTATTTTTTTTTCATTATTATATGTGCCCTCTTATTTACTTATTTACTTACTTTTTTGTTTACTTGAATGTTATGTTTGTCTGTGGACTTAAATTGGTAAAATATGTCTTGTCTTCACCGTGGGATAGTGAGAAACGTAATTTTGATCTCTTTGTATGTCTGGAACATGTGAAGAAATTGACAATAAAGCTGACTTTGACTTTGACTTTGACTTTGATCTTTACATAAACTTTGGGTCATCCTTAATATTTCTCTAATTTACAGAAAGTCTGTATCTCTTATATCACTTTTAAGATATAGCCTTTTGAAATGAAGATGTCAAAATTGATCGTTTGAAAAAAAAAAACCTCTGGCGCCTAAGGGGTTAAGTAGCCTACAGGTACTATTTTGTTAACCTCATCATATTGTAACCACATCACTCACCTTAGTGTTTCCAGCCTGCAGTTAGTATGCTCCAGCCCAACAGACAGCAACCTCACTCCAGAATCCCTCAGAGGATTAGAACTCAGGTCCAGCTCTTTCAACAGGGAGTTTTCTGACTGAAGAGCAGATGTTAGGACCTCACAGGAATCTTCTTCAAGATGACAATTAACCAATCTGCAGTAACATAACCAGGGATTAAAGTGAAAAAAAAATCGTTTGACTGAACTTTTTTCAGGCCATAAGTCATACGTTGTTCATATCTACCTATAGAGATAGCACCCCTTTTGCGGTCGCGACCTATTGGTTTTTAATGTACAAAAAGATGCAAACAGCAAAGTAAAGGGAGTATTCGCCTTATTCACACGGCGGCCATTGTTTAAACCAAAACGAGGCTACAGGGTACACTTACTATATAATTAATGCCACCTACAGGTGAATGCATAGAACATAAAAATCCTATGGTTTGTGTACCCTGTAGCCTCGTTTTAGCAGCGTGAATGTGAATAAGGCGAATTGAGAGTGTTCTTGATTGAGATTGAGTTTTCCTGATGAACAAAAATATATTTTAGTACCATCCCTGACCATTGCTGATTAGCCATTGCTGTTCTTTTCTACTGCAGCAATATTGTAGAAAGGCTTTAACACACTCTTATTTAATTACTTCAGGCCAAAAGTGTTTAAAGGGGAGATTTGTTTCTTGTTAATATGCAATTCAACACCAAGTAAAATCTATAAAATCAAGTTTGCAAGACTTCCCATTTCCTCATCAGAGTAACGAATCAGAACATTCTAGATATTGTTCATATTTCCATTTGTTGCCTCATCCGCATTTAATGAAAACATGGTAATTTTGAGTTTTACAGACAACTCAGTTTTCCAATGAGCAGCAATTTGCTGACGACACAACTCTGGTGGGTCTCATCACAGTGTTTCCCCTACAATGTATTTAACAGCGGCGCAGCGCCGCTGCAACATAATATCACGAGATTCACTTAACACACTGTAAAAGCACAACGGCCAACGTCATCTCGAAATTGTTTTCTGAAAGTCTTGAGTAAGATAAGTGCATCAAATCCGCACTCAGCCTCTCATTATTCAGGACATATATGCGGCATGATGTGTCAGGTGATTACAAGCCCAAAGACAAGTCTGCAGCCCATATGGCTAGCCTACATTCTGAACACGGTTACATTGTTTAGCTATCCGACTGATGGGGTCTTGCTCCGCCACAGTGTAGCCTATGGTGTCATCGTTCACTTGTAGGTTACACAATGAATAGCCTACTTATAGGCCTGGTGACAATAAAAATGATATTAGTTATATTTCATCACGAAGCTGTTTGTATGCCGTGAATTAAACTTGTAGCCTATGCCATATGTTAAGCTTGAGCAATTCCTCTGATCCAAAGCCTGCTTTGACACATTGACACTAATGTGAAACATGCATCCTCCTCTCCTAGCCTACATCAAATAAAAGAAACCAATTCATGATTACCGAAATTAATTTAACATGGGGGAAAAAAAGTTTGTTGCGATTTAGCCTACTGTTGTGATGCGGTTCTTTCTGCTGATTGGATTTACCCCCGTGTCGTCAACTCTGAGAACTCTTGCTCCGGCTGACAATTTTATCCAGAGAGCTGATTTCCCAAAGATGAGCCTCCATCAACATTCAACGACAAATTATTAAAACGTAAGTAATGCAATAGAGTAAACCAATGTGCTACAAGGTGTATGGTCTTAACCCTTTAGGCGCCAGAGGTTTTTTTCCGAAACGATCAATTTTGACATCTTCATTTCAAAAGGCTATATCTTAAAAGTGATAAGAGATAGAGACTTTCTGTAAATTAGAGAAATATTAAGGATGACCCAAAGTGTATGTAGAGATTAAATGTTTATATCTAATTTGCATATTATGATGTCATATGGTGGCGGCCATCTTGGATTATAGAATTTTCATGAAAAGTTGCATGTTTGAATGATAAAATGCACCTCTTCTTTCCCCCCAAAATGTCCCTCACCTTCTGTATGCTATATTGCACAATACTGAATGCTCAGGTAAATAGTAAGTAGTGAACAAACTGTGTAAATCATTACTAATAAATGGCAGAAACAAACCAAATGCATGTAGCGGTAGACTGGCCTTTTGCTGTAGAGATTTTCCATTTACTATATACAGTAGGCACTCTGATTCCATGTATGGGGCACATATATATTATTCAGATGACACACAAACACAAGTAGACAAGACCTGTTTAGTTCAAAAGCTCATTTGCCACGGCAAGGCACAGATCAGGAGTGAGATGACGAGACAAGACAAGAGACAATGTTAGTATTTTTTTTCTTTTTGTTGTTTTTGTTGATGTTTTTTTGTTTTTTTTTCTTAGCTGACAAAGACACACACATCACAAGGACATGAACACACAAAAAGGAACACATAGTGTACTGTATGTCCTAAATGATCAGGGAAGTAGATAGCAAATCAACAGTGTAAATCATTACTAAATGGCTGACTTTTTTTTTTTTTATGTAGCAGGCCTTTTGCTGTAGAGATAATGACTCCATATCCCTATCCATACAGGGCCGGCATTCCCATCATCTTGTGATAGACTATGCATGACCTAATGTGTGTGTGTGTGTGTGTGTGTGTGTGTGTGTGGGAGGGAGAGGGAGAGGGAGAGAGCGTGTCACCACCTCCACCATGCGAGCAGCATGTCCAGATCTGCCTCGCGCGCGCCGAGTGGAGAGAATTTGCGCAGCTCGGACTAGGCCTACTGTCATTCTCATTGCGACTCCCCACACTGCCACAACGTTCCCCCCTAACTGTCCTATGAGCACTTCGACCTCGTCTAACATACCCAGTGGCATTAGACAAAGGCTCCACCCACGTTACTGTCGCCCGCGATTGTGGAGGCACACGTTCAGAAGACAGAAGCTAAGCGCTATGGATATTAGGCTACCTCCAGCCTCGTTAAGCCACACCACTAACACCCTGCTAACTTTCCGATGAACACTCCGAACCGTGAAACATTATTCCCACCAGTGACATTGGGCAAGCGATTCAACGTTTGTGCTTGGTGTAAGCTAAACTATGGAGTAAACTCTCACTTTGTCCAGCTGCATCATTGCAAGGCAGGGCAGATCTGAAGCCTCACTAAGCGAATCACCGTCATTTTCTGAAGGCAGATATTCCCCTTCAGAATCAGGGTCCGAATAGAAGACCCAACACTTCATTTCAGGTAAACTTTTTTGATGCCATTAGGCGATAATCTAATGCAAATACTACGCTGACGTTGACAATATCGCTCTGACAAAGTGGCTCACACGCACACTAGCTCCGGTATTTCATGCACTGATTCAATGCGCTGTAGCTAGAAAGTTTTGTTTAAAGCGTGTCCTTTTTTTTACTTCGGGGATGACGTATGACATGTCTGCCATCTAGTGGAGTGGAAGTCGAGCGAAATATGACCCCCTATTTGACTAAATCGGCCGTTTTATTCAGTACCGCATCTTGTCGACTATAGTCGCCTGTGGCGCCTAGAGGGTTAACGTTAATTGTAGCCTAGACTTGTAACGTTAGCGTAGGGCTATATGTAATGTTTGCATGGGAAAGCTAGGCGAACACAGTCTAGGCCTGTTTAAACTGTCTGATAGTTAAAGGAAATATGAGCATATGTTGGCATATACGTAGCCTATAGCCTAAATTCTGTCCACTTAGCTATAATAGACTATCACAAACAGACCTTTTCTACGTTTACGGCATTAGACATATAGGAGCCTACATTCTCTTATCAGAAAGACGTGTTCTCATAACTTCAGCGTTCTCTTGGACGGTGAGACGAACGGTCGCGACTTCAATCAAGTAGCCTAGGTCTTTTCGAAAGTTAATTGTGAGTGAGTTGTATGGTAACTGTGGGAGTGATGTAGAAGAAAAGTGAGTATTTACTTTTTTATACGTGGGTTTGTTGTTTTGGGACTGAGAAATAGACTACAAGGAGAGCATCTGGCTACGTGCATGCGTGTCAGCATTAATGGCCCCCCCACAATTCAATTCAATTACCAAAGAGCCTTAGAGATGTTCTTTGAAAAGCCCAGAACAATTAAGTGCTCGCAGATTGGGTGTGGTCTTTGCCATTAAGACAAATTTAAATAAATTGTAAATAATCTTTTTCTGGGTTGTGCCATTTCATTTTTCTTCTATCATTTTTAACCAATAATGTAAAAGAAAGCTGAAAATGCCCCCCCGCCAAGTAATAGCACCGCTGCTGGACAAATTTCTAGGGGAAACACTGCATCACCAAGGGCGACGAGACTCAATACAGGTTGGAGGTCGACCATCTGACCACGTGGTGCAGGGACAACAACCTCCTGCTGAACGTCAGCAAGACCAAAGAGATTGTTGTTGACTTCCGGAGAGGTCACACCCAACACCTGCCACTGACCATCGACGGTGCTGTGGTGGAGAGAGCGAGCAGCACCAAATTCCTGGGGGTGCACATCAGTGAAGACCTCTCCTGGACCACCAACACTGCATCACTGGCGAAGAGAGCTCAGCGCCGCCTGTACTTCCTGCGGAAACTCAGGCGAGCAAGTGCTCCACCAGCCATCATGACCACATTCTACCGAGGCACCATTGAGAGCATCCTCTCCAGCTGTATCGCTGTGTGGGGCAGAAGCTGCACTGAATACAACAGGAAAGCCCTGCAGCATAGTGAACACAGCTGGAAGGATTATTGGTGCTTCATTCCCCCCCTGAAGGACATTTACACCACCCACCTCACCCGCAAGAAGGCGACCAAAATTGTGAGTGATGCAAGTCACCCCGCTCACAATCTGTTTGATCTACTGCCCTCTGGGAAGAGGTACAGAAGCCTGCGCTCCCCAAGACTACCAGACTCACCAACAGCTTCATACACCAAGCTGTAAGGATGCTGAACTCTCCCCTCCTCCCCCCTCCACCCTCAGCTACATAACATCCTGGACATTGGACCCACAATGGCCGCCTGCACTACTCCACTTGCACACTTGCACACTTGTACACTTTACAACTTGGTGTTGTTGTCCTGAAAACACAACACTTCTGCTGCTCTTACATAACTTGCACCACTATGCCACTTTCTTTCTTACTTAGGTCAAACAGAACTACCCAAGCCTTTTATTGGCCTGACTTTGCACTAGTATTTTATTGACTGTCTATGCACAATTTCAACCAAATTTTGCTGCTCTTATTTTTTTCATTATTATATGTGCCCTCTTATTTACTTATTTACTTACTTTTTTTTACTTGAATATTATGTTTGTCTGTGGACTTAAATTGGTAAAATATGTCTTGTCTTCACCGTGGGATAGTGAGAAACGTAATTTTGATCTCTTTGTATGTCTGGAACATGTGAAGAAATTGACAATAAAGCTGACTTTGACTTTGACTTTGATCTTTACATAAACTTTGGGTCATCCTTAATATTTCTCTAATTTACAGAAAGTCTGTATCTCTTATATCACTTTTAAGATATAGCCTTTTGAAATGAAGATGTCAAAATTGATCGTTTTGAAAAAAAAAACCTCTGGCGCCTAAGGGGTTAAGTAGCCTACAGGTACTATTTTGTTAACCTCATCATATTGTAACCACATCACTCACCTTAGTGTTTCCAGCCTGCAGTTAGTATGCTCCAGCCCAACAGACAGCAACCTCACTCCAGAATCCCTCAGAGGATTAGAACTCAGGTCCAGCTCTTTCAACAGGGAGTTTTCTGACTGAAGAGCAGATGTTAGGACCTCACAGGAATCTTCTTCAAGATGACAATTAACCAATCTGCAGTAACATAACCAGGGATTAAAGTGAAAAAAAAATCGTTTGACTGAACTTTTTTCAGGCCATAAGTCATACGTTGTTCATATCTACCTATAGAGATAGCACCCTTTTTTATGGTCGCGACCTATTGGTTTTAATGTACAAAAAGATGCAAACAGCAAAGTAAAGGGAGTATTAAGCCTTATTCACACGGGCCCATTGTTTAAACCAAAACGAGGCTACAGGGTACACTTACTATATAATTAATGCCACCTACAGGTGAATGCATAGAACATAAAAATCCTATGGTTTGTGTACCCTGTAGCCTCGTTTTAGCCGCGTGAATGTGAATAAGGCGAATTGAGAGTGTTCTTGATTGAGATTGAGTTTTCCTGATGAACAAAAATATATTTTAGTACCATCCCTGACCATTGCTGATTAGCCATTGCTGTTCTTTTCTACTGCAGCAATATTGTAGAAAGGCTTTAACACACTCTTATTTAATTACTTCAGGCCAAAAGTGTTTAAAGGGGAGATTTTTTTCTTGTTAATATGCAATTCAACACCAAGTAAAATCTATAAAATCAAGTTTGCAAGACTTCCCATTTCCTCATCAAAGTAACAAATCAGAACATTCTAGATATTGTTCATATTTCCATTTGTTGCCTCATCCGCATTTAATGAAAACATGGTAATTTTGAGTTTTACAGACAACTCAGTTTTCCAATGAGCAGCAATACTGTGTGTGCTCATGCAGGAGGTCTGCGCATTTGATAACGACTATCTGGAGACGGTGCTTTTGTCTTCAGCAACAGATTGTATAAGGTTGACAAGAGGTCGCGATATGGTGAGGGACAGGTCGTGTTGCGCTATGAAAGAACATGCGTAGCCTACTTTCTAAACGTAAAAACGGTCAGCCATAGATAAACGTAGCCTACCTCTGTCGTGGTGGCTAGTTGCACCAGGTAGGGAAGATGTCCTGAAGTGCACGAACGTTAACCTTATGGCGGTCTTCTGATTGGTGGCGTGTTAAAACGTTTTCCTATTGCATCCATAAACCATTTTCTTGCAACCCCTGGCACTTTAATTTCTTTACACCATGGCTTATTAGTTCTCCCCCGTTTCCAACAGCTGCTCATCTCCATTTATTTTTTAACTTTTGACACCTGCCTTCCTTTAGCAACAACGCATCCATGACAGCTAGTGGCCTTGCCAAATAGACGACACAAAATCATGACTCTAATATGTGAGGTTCTGGTAGGCCTACTGGTTATGGTTTTGTGCTATAAATTAATAATATTTTATAGCAAAGTTTTAAGTTGACTATTTTAATTGTATGGTTATTTTTTGTCAACATACACTCACAACCTACTGTCGTTAAAAGTGAGGCCTAAACAAAATAGGCTACAAGGCTGTCTGTGCGTCACAAACAGACTGACCCCCTTACTCAACAGTTCGCGATGATGACAGTGATATTATTATTTTTTTTATGCTAACACGCTCAGTCAAAACCTTCCGTCGCAAATTGGGAAAAACATTGTTGTACATGTCATAACAGACGGGATAATACATTGCATAGGCTACGGTTTATATTGCGTCGCTTTACACATAATGTTAGTTGCATTGATTAAAAACTGTAACAATAATAGTAGCCTACATCGGGTGGCATAGAAGGCTATCTGTTCAAGTCATAGGTGACACCCGAAATGAATGACCTCCCCTGACAAGAGTTCGCGATAGTAAGAAATTGTCTACATTGATGCACGGAAAGAACACAGCCTACGCTTCTTCTCCGAATTTGCACACAGAGCTCACAATATCATATCCAAAAAAGTTAAACGGATTGGCCAACCTCATCAGCTGTCTCTGTGTCACTATAATCCAACTTTTAGACCGTTATAGTCCTCCATACGTGTTCTTTGGAAAAGCAAAGGTGATAGTCCCCCTCCTATTCTTTTTCTCATCGGATCTGCATCGATCTCAAATATGACATTTCTAAAATCGAATTGACGGAAATCCGTCCTATGACGGAGAACTTTAATCCTTGAACATAACACATGTGGAAGATTGGTTATTGCTCTAAATTTAATGAGATATTACATCACCACTATACCCCTCAATACAACACCAGTATTAAGAAGCTATTTTGTTGCTATGTAGTTTATTATAATTCAGATTCAAATGCATGACAGAGCTGCTATTCTTACTCACCGTGCTTTCCTACAAGCCTTCACTACTATAAGCAGTCTCTTACGTCCCTCATTTGATGACTTGTACTTAGCCAGGTCAAGCTCATCCAGTGTTTCCTCTGACACCAGAAGCATGTAGGCCAGTCTTGAACATTGGGCAGGTGAGAGCTCTTCTCCAGAGTTCATGTACTGCTGAATCTCCTGATGAAGGGAGTTGTCCTTCACCTCCAACAAACAGAGTAACAGATTCATGCATCTTTCAGGGACTTTTGTGTCCTCACTCATAAGTGTTTTGATATACTTGGCTGTTTTCTTCAGACTGTCTGAACTTCTCTCTGTGCGTGTTAGAAGGCCTTGTAGGAGTTTTTGGTTGGACTCCAGTGAGATGCCCAAGAGGAAGCGAAGGAAAAGGTCCAGATGTCCATCTTCCTTCTGCATGGATTTATCTACTGCAGCTCTAAAAAAATCAGTCATGGAAGGGCCTCTGAAGCCAAACTTAAAGAACTCAGTCAGACAACTCGTCATTGCTCTAGACGATTCCAATGAGGTGAAATGTTTCAGGGCTTTTCTGTTCTTCTTCACAAAAGAGTAAAACATAAAGAAAGCAGCCAGAAACTCCTGAATGCTCAGATGCACAAAGCAAAAAACTTTATGTCGGTCGACTCCAATCTCACTCTTGAAGAACTCAGAGCACATACCAGAGTACAATGAAATGTCATCTTCCTTAATGTCACACTCTTTCAAACTGTCTTCATAAAACAAGATATTACCCTTCAGCAGTTCTTTATATGCTAGTTCAGATATTTTCAAAATAGCCTTTTTGTTGGACTGCAGACGTTTTCCATCATCTTGTTGATGGTCCTCGTCATATTTCTGGCCCTTCCTACTTGTCTCTGTGAGCAGGAAACAGATATAGACCTCAGTTAGTGTATTAGGCAAGTCACTTGTACTGACTTGACTGATCCTTTTCAGAAGCACAGTGGCTAAGATCCAGCAGAAGACAGGAATGTGGCACATGATGTAAAGGCTCTTTGACCTTTTAATGTGAGCGATGGCTGTGTTGGCTTCAACTTGATTCTTAATCTTCTTCTTGAAGTATTCATCCTTCTGTTGGTCATTGAACCCTTGTACTTCTGTCCACCTGTCAATATATTTAGGAGGGATCCGTTTGACAGCTGCTGGTCGGGAGGTTATCCAAATAAGCGCTTTAGGCAGTAGATTGCCTTTGATGAGGTTGGTTATCAACACATCCACTGAAGCAGTCTTCGAGGGATCTTGTAAGTCTTTGTTCTGTTCTACAAACAGGGAGAGTTTGCTCTCATCCAGACCATCAAAGATCAATATGATCTTCGACTTTCTGAACGCTTCTGTTTTTATGACCTTTTCATCTAATTTAAGATGAAAATCACAGAGGAGTTTATGAAGAGTGAATGAATCATCACCATTCTGTTTCAAGTTTAACTGACGGAATGGAAGTGCAAATATGAAATCAACATCCTGATGGGTCTCTCCTTCTGCCCAGTCCAGAATGAACTTTTGCACACATACAGATTTTCCTATACCAGCAATGCCTGTGGTCATCACAGTTCGGATTGTCTTATGGTCCAGTAAACAGTTAAAGATGTCAATACAGTTGATTTTGTCTTCATTTGCCCTTTGGAATTTTGATTGTGTTTCAATCCTGCGAACCTCATGTTGAGTGTTGACGCCTTCACTCTCTCCCTTTGTGATGTAGAGCTCTGTGTAGATCCTACTCAGGAGTGTTTTGTTCTTTCCCTCCTCAAGACACTCATAAATCTCACCAAACTTCTCTTTCATCCACTCTTTGTGATTTGCTTTGACTTCCTGCAGAATTTTATCTACTGGAAAAAAAGAAACGTAATAAGAAATCAATCCACTGTACTCAGCTAGAATAATTCACACATACATTTTTGCATGACTTATACATTTACTGTATACATACTTTCAAATTGTGTATATTGTAATTTATGATGAGTGATGTTTCATGGAAATACTTGAATCTATGTCCATAATGATCATAATTATTTTTATATATGTAGCTAAATGTTGTGCTATATGAATAGTGACCACTAGGGCGCCTCAGTATTTTGTAATTGGTTGAGTTCTCGTATGTAATAAACCAGTCTAGAAGAAGTGAGTGAACCAGCTAAAAGCGTGTGAGTGTTGCTCTGTGTGAGTATACAGAATTGTCTATATCAAGACATTAGGAAGCAACATAACAATTATGATTCATTATTAGCCTATATTGTAGTTATAAATAACTACTGCATCATAATTATTCTGTATATTTAATTAGGGTGTCATTATAAAAGTCTAACCATCTTCCTTATTTGAGTCTTGAACAATTGCACCATCTAATACAAAAAGTAAAAATAAAAAGTTACTTAAGAAATCAATAGAGTGCACTCAGTGAGAAGTACTCAAACATGAGGTACAGGTAGGTGTAGAATGTGTTAAAGTATTCAGACATGAGGTACAGGTAGAATGTGTTAGAGTATTCAGACATGAGGTACAGGTAGGTGTAGAATGTCTTAAAGTACTCAGACATGAGGTACAGGTAGGTGTAGAATGTCTTAAAGTACTCAGACATGAGGTACAGGTAGGTGTAGAATGTGTTAAAGTACTCATAAAGTACTCAGACATGAGGTACAGGTAGGTGTAGAATGTCTTAAAGTACTCAGACATGAGGTACAGGTAGGTGTAGAATGTGTTAAAGTGTTCAGACATGAGGTACAGGTAGGTGTAGAATGTGTTAAAGTCTCACCATCTTTCTCTCCTGACTCTGCAACCTCCCTGGAGAAACATGACAATAAGCCAATGGAAATTCATTATAAATGCATTTCAATTATTCACTTACAGTAAATACATACAACATAATATTCATACGAGTATTGAAGAAATACCGCTTTCATGATCATTTCTTTTTTATTATTTGGAAAAACTTACCATACTCGGGTGATACTGTTGCTTTTGTTATGGGATGGGGAGCCACAAGCTCCAGCATTCACTTTGTGTGTGTGTGTGGGTGTATGTGTGTGTGTCTGTGTGTGTGTGTGTTTCATTTTATTGTTAACTTCGACAGGATATTTACACAGACGGAAAACACTCCGACAAAAACAGGCTTTCATTATCATTTCTTTTTTGTCTTTGGAAAAACTTCCCATACACAGGTGCTTTTGTTATGGGATGGGAAGCCACAAGCTCCAGCATTCACTTTGTGTGTGTGTGTGTGTGTGTGTGTGTGTGTGTGTGTGTGTGTGTGTGTGTGTGTGTGTGTGTGTGTGTGTGTATGTGAGAGAGAGAGAGTGAGAGTGTGTGTGTTCACAGCATTCACTTTGTGTGTGTGTGTGTGTGTGTGTGTGTGTGTGTGTGTGTGTGTGTGTGTGTTTGCGTACCACACATATGTCTAAACTCACTTTAGTCCTGATGGGACTGGTCCACTGCTAATCTTAAGAGGCTCAGGCATGGACTCATCACTCTTCATGGACACACCGCTGGGCACTGGAGATGGAGGTCTGTAAACACAAAGACACAATGCATAAAATCAACATTAATAGTTGAATGTGTACCCAGTTAATGTTACAAACACCCCCTCTTAAAGGAAAATTCGGTATTTAGCACTTTGAGTCCGTTTTCTGATTTGTTTTGGATGAACTAGAGTGGTGGACACCGAAATTTTGACGATTGGTCCTGTCTCGACTTTTCTGACTCATTTTGAATCGCCTTTGACTACTCAGAGTGGCTACCAACAGGCATACTCAAACATGTTCTAAAACAACCCTTAAAGGAGAATTCCGGTGTGATATTGACCTAAAGTGTGTTGAAACATGATACCGAGTGTGAACGTATGTCTCATAGCTCACCTCGGCTTGTCCCCTGCACTCAGAAATACGGCGCTAGTTAGCCGATGCTACAAAAGCTTTTTCAATGGGGGTGCCTCTGGCATCGGCCTAGCCATGCAAATAAATCCCTGTTTTACACCATTTACGAGGCTCAAAGTAGCTCCATACTTCATTGGTAGACTTCCCAGGGCCTTGACATTTAAAACGAGACATGGAGAACTTTGAAAAAGCACTGGTAGTTTATTTACAAGATGATTTATACGGACAGTACCTTAAGGAATTTTACCGTCGACGCCATCTTGAATTTAGTCACGATAAGTCGAGTGACGAGTACGAACGAACAGGTATGATAACGGATCAGATTCCAAAAATAATTCCGTGGAAATGCATGGATTCCAGTGGCAACTGGAATCCATGCATTTCCACTAAATTATTTTTGGAATCTGATCCCTGTGTCTGAAAACATAGTTCCACAATAGCAAATAAGACGGCTGGAAATCATACATTGCGCTGATATATTTGATTTTAATAATCAACGAACACCACTAACCACTCGGTGAGTTGCACCGTGTGTGTGTGTGTGTGTGTGTGTGTGTGTGTGTGTGTGTTTCATTTCATTTTAATTTCAGCAGGATATTTTCACAGATGGAAAACACCCTGACTATAACAGATTTTGGAAAAACCTCTATGGGATGGGAAGCCACAAGCTCCAGCATTCACTTTGTGTGTGTGTGTCTGTGTGTGTGTGTGTGTGTGTGTGTATAGTGTGTGTATGTGTTTGAGTTGTGTATATCTTTACCTCTCTAGTTTGTCTACAAGGCCTTTGAGGTTCATCTTCTTCAGGATGGTCAGAGTCATTTTCACTGAGCCTTCCTCCCCATAGGCCTTCTTCATCTCAGAGGCAACATCTGTAGCATCCTTGTCCTCCAGATTCCCAATGGGGATGGGCTCAAACTCCTCCACCGTCCTCTCAGACAGGTACGTCCTGAACCGATTCAGCTCTGCCTTCTTCAACTCATCCAGAGTTCTGAAGAGCAGGTCCAGAGAGTTCACAGCCATGACGCTCACCTGACATACAGACACATACAGATAGTTGGTCTCTGAGGGATCAGATCAATACTGAACTCGTATCTCTATATTTATACAGGATTCCCGGACCCACACTACGGAGGACGCCACCCACAGGTAAGGAGTTAATTACACACAATCACCATACATCACGTACGTGATACGCAGGCCTGAACCCTCCCCTTACATTACATTACATTATATTACATTTGGCTGACGCATTTTTAACCAAAGCGACTAACAACATGGTAACAGTTACGTTTTAAAGCAATTCTCTCAACAATTTTAGGACAATTTAAAAACGGTAGAGTATAGTAAGAATAAGTTCATCAGTGAGTGCTGTTTTTAAACAGTTGAGTGTCAGTTCAAGATGGATGATAAGTGCTAGCATCAGCAAGACTTGTTGTAAGTGGTGCTATGAGAGGAGATGTTCTCTAAAGAGCTGGGTCTTCAGGAGTTTTTTGAAGATGGAGAGGGATGTCCCTGCCCTTGTAGGAACTGGCAGTGTGTTCCACCAACGAGGAACAACAGATGAGAAAAGTTTGGATTGGCCTGAGTGTACCGGTGGTAGAGATAGACGTCGTTCGTCTGAGGAGCGCAGCGGTACAGTGTCTGTATGATAGGGTGACCAGACGTCCTCTTTTGCCCGGACATGTCCTCTTTTTGAAACCTAAAAAGTTGTCCGGGAATTTCTTATTCTAGCCTCAAACGTGTTTACAGCGAATTTGCATTGCTCTCTCTTTCATTCACATATAAGTCACGCCCTCCCCCTACAGTTCGCTTTGCATTGAGTGGAAGTGTAGGGCCTGACCTTCAGAGCTACCGTCATTGGTCGATAGTATTCTCTGTAAACATTTAATTGGTCAGTCACCTCAATAGCGCAAACTCCTTGTTTACCACTGGCAAAGCACATGGCTATCCGGCATCTTCAGCCATGCTGAAACGTAGCCTAAGTGTAAGTTCACTGACGAATTAAAACATACATTTCCATGTTTTCGTCTCGGTCGAGATCAACATGAAGCTGAGTGCCTGACCTGAAAAGCGGCACTTACGTGTCGGTCGCAAATACCTACAGGCACACATATGTTCAGCAAAGCATCGAACAGCAGGGGCGAGAGCTCATCAGCTAAAGTGACAGAGTTTTTCGTAAGTAAAAACGAGAGTAGGCTACAGCTGTCACTGCTGCTGAGGCTGCCTATGCTTTCCACACGGTTAAGCACCATAGTGCAGCAGATTAGTAAAAAAATCGTTCACTTTGGTATAGAAGCATGACATTTGGCACAGATACTCTCTAAGGGCCACTATTTTGTATTCTAACAAGGGCCACTATTTTATATTCTAATAGCCACACTTTTAGAAAAAGGCAATTGCAAAAATTCATTTTGCAATTTGAAAAACATTTTTCAAAGTGAGTGTTGCTTTAATAGTGTACTCTATGGCAAGCCGATTGAGCATTTATTCTGATATCTTGATATCAGGCAATTTTCATGTACATGTAAGCCATTTTTGTCAAAAGGCCATCAACTAGTTAACTAGTGAACACATTTTAACTTGAACACTAGTTTGCTAGTTTGCAACAAGTAAGCTAATATGGAAAGTTAACTAGCAAGTTAGCTAAGATTGAGAGTTTGTGTTAGTTAACATATCGCCATCTAGCTGGCGGAGTAAAACATTCATACTTGGGTCCAAGACAGTGTTTCTCAAACTTTTTCAGATGAAGGACCACTTAACTAATCAATAAAAAAGAAACCACCACCTAGCTAAAAAGAAAAAAAAATTGACCTAGCAGTATATTAGCCTACACAATACTCACTGAACCACCTTGCTTATTGTCTTTGCTTTGTTTAATTGTGTCAGAGGATTCATATGATTTAAACTGGCATATCTGACATAGACAGTGTTGTAGAACAGTTTGAATTTACATACAAGTTGGTTCAATATTGCAAACAACTCATCTATATTATATTTTACCACGTCTGCTCGTGGACCACTTGGGATAGCTTGCGGACACTGAAACACTGGTCTATGAAGATCATGACAGTGGTCCAGTCAAATCTTTTACTGTCTATGGCCAAATCCCAGCCGAGCTATACATGTAACTGTAGCTCGACTTACCTGTGCATGTACTGACTGACAAAAAAAATCAGAATGAGTAATTATAACAGTCGAGTAGCCCTGTGGACACACAATATTGTTAGAAAATTGAGATGTGTGAAACACTATTTGACTTAAATGGTAATCAGAAATAATTTGTTATAAAAAAAGACTAAAATGTTTTGACTAAAACTGACTAAGACTAAGATAGCTTTAGTTTTCTTTTGACTAAAACTAGACTAAAATTATGAGACTTTTAGCTGACTAAAACTTGACTAACAAAAATGATATTTGAATGACTAAATATGACAAAGACTAAAAAGGACATTTCGTCACAAGACTAAGACTAAGACTAAATTAAAAATAGGTGACAAAATTAACACTAGATTGTCCATGGGTTTCAAAGTGGCCCCATGTAATTTACCCACATGGGTTCCATGCAGGATTACACTGGGTTTTATGTGGGTACCAAATGGGCAACAAACAATGGACCCATCTGAGGCCCCAGCCTTAAATTCTACCTGGGTTCTACATGGGTACTACATGATTTAAATAATGGGGTATAGGAGGGATGAATCGCAGGTTCTATAGTGGCCCCATGCCATTTGTCCACATGGGCTTCAGGCAGGATAACCATGGGTTTTATGTGGCTCCAAACTGGGCAATAAATGCCAGACCCATCTGTGCCCCACCTTAATATTCTGTCTACACATTGGCCAAATGGGCTGCATGCAAGATTATAGTTATTAAGTAGGGCAAAGCTGGGCAATGCATACAAGATCTTGGTCCCGTCTTCAATGTCAAATGGCTCCAACATTTACGATAAAATATCATTAAAATCCCAATGTTTACAACATACACTATAAATACCAATCAAAAACCAGACCCATTTGTAATTCACTAGAAAATAATATTAGTCACTTCCAGGGGGCTCACCAAACAGCAGAAAAAGCAGCCTAGTTTTCTTTTTCTGCATTTAATAATAATCATTTAAAAAATAACAACACAGAGAACATCAACATCAACACAGAGAACAACAACAAGAACTGGTTACAAACAGCAATGCCTAAATTGAATTGAATTAAATCACTTTGCCACTCTGGCTGCCCTCAGCCCTCCCCTGTCCCTTGCCCCAGTAAACCATTTCCCTAATGACCGTTCAGCCTCCTCTGATTTGTAGTGCTGGTAAGGGAGTTCTTCTTGAGGGCCTCTGTAAAATAAAGCGCTTAATCTTTAACTGATCAATATGGCAATTTGCTTAACTGGCTTAACATATTTTTGTAATAACGGAACGTGATGTAAACCGCGTGGTGATGTAAGGGATAATGACATAATTCCAGTCATTATCCAGAAAATAAGTCCTGAAAGGGCGAACTGGACTCCAACACAAAACTGATTTCAGCCTTCATTATTTAAAGAATATTTTCACCATAAAGGGCTGGAAAATCCTATTCAAGTCAATGGAACTTCATATAATTATTTCCTGTAAGGAGTCCAAATCACTCTGCCCATATACTCCATGCTTGGATTTCCAAAAAGAACATGTAAAGTACTGACCCATTCAATGAAAGCCCCAATGTGCCCCACATGACCTACGCATTTAGGCCAGATGTTTTTTTTTTCTATCTGAGGCTCAACCAAGCAGAAATAAATCAAAGTATTTGCCCATGTCCAACCTTGGTGGTAAATTCAAATTGGCCTCATAAGTGTTGCCCATTCTGAGCCTATGCATTTCACATTAATTACCCGTTTAGGACCTATATGGATTGCCCACGTGGGTTTGTCCAGGTTTGCCCATATCCAACCCGAGTGGCTAACCCTAATGGGCCCCATATGTGTTGCCCAGCCTGAACGCAATTGTTGATTTCCCATTAATAACCCACACAGCACCGACGTGGGAAGCCCACAAGGGTTTATCGAGGTTTGCCCATGTCTAACCCAAACATTAAATACAACTGGGCCCCATTGGTGTTGCCCATTCTGAGACCATATATTGGGTTCACATGAATTACCCATCTAGGACCCATATTTATTGCCCACGTAGGTTTGTACAGGTTGGCCCATATCCAACCCGAGTGGTTAACCCTAATGGCCTCCATATGTGTTGCCCATTCTAAGCCCATATATTGGTTTCACATTAATTACCCATGTAGGACCCAAATGAACTGCCCACGTGATATTGTCCAGGTTTGCCCATATCCAACCCGAGTGGCTAACCCTAATGGGCCCCATATGTTTTTCCCAGTCTGAACCCAATTGTTGATTTCCCATTAATGACCCACATGACACCAACTTAGGAAGCTCACATGGGTTTATCCCAGTTTGCCCATGTTTAACCCATACATTAAATACAACTGGGCCCCATTTGTGTTGCCCATTCTGAGACCATACCTGTATATTGGGTTCACATAAATTACCCATCTAGGACCCATATTTATTGCCCACGTGGGTTTGTCCAGGTTGGCTCATATCCAACCCAAGTGGTTTACCCAAATGGGATCCATATGTGTTGCCCATTCTAAGCCCATATATTGGTTTCACATTAATTACCCATGTAGGGCCCAAATGAACTGCCCACATGATAGTGTCTAGGTTTGCCCATATCCAACCCGAGTGGCTAACCCTAATGGGCCCCATATGTGTTTCCCAGTCTGAACCCAATTGTTGATTTCCCATTAATGACCCACATGACACCAACATAGGGAGCCCACATGGGTTTATCCCAGTTTGCCCATGTCTAACCCAAACATTAAGTACAACTGGGCCCCATTTGTGTTGCCCATTCTGAGACCATATATTGGGTTCACATTTATTACCCATCTAGGACCCATATTTATTGGCCCACATGGGTTTGTCCAGGTTGGCCTATATCCAATTTGAAGTGGTTTACCCTAATGGGCTTCATATGTGTTGCCCATTCTGAGCCCAATTGTTGATTTCCCATTAAGGACCCACATGGCACCAACATGGGGAGCCCACATGGGTTTATCCCGGTTTGCCCATATTTAACCCAAACATTAAATACCAATGGGGCCCATATGTGTTGCCCATGCCGAGCCCATATAAATGCTTTCCTACTATTTACCCAACCAGGACCTACATGGGTAGCCCACATGGGTTAGCCCACATGGGCCCTTCTTGGCTAACCCATATGGGCCCCTTGAAAAATGCCCACCTCTAGCCCATGCCCACCTGGTACCCATATAGCCCATGTAGAACCCATGTGGGCCCCAGATATACATGTTGGCTGGGTACTAGTTTACTAGTGGGCATTTTGTCTGTCACTAGTTAACTAGTTCACACAGAAATGGCTCACTAGTTAACTAGTGGGCAGAAATGGCTTGCATGTATATGACAATTATGCCTGATATCAAGATATCAGAATAAATGCTCAATCGGCTTGCCATAGTACTCTGTTGGGACTGAGTTAAAAGGAAGGATTGAAAAAATAACATAAATTCACATTTTTACCAGCTCAAAGGCCTTGTGGTTAGAGTGTCCAGCCTGAGCTTGAGAGGTTGTTCCCTGTCGAGTCATAATAAAGACTGTTAAAAATGGTAGCCAATGCCTCCCTGCTTGGCAGTCAGCAAGTGTTGTATTGGGGGCAACATATCCAGGAAGGTGTTCATATACATCATGGTCCAGAATCAGGAAATCGGCTCTTGCCCACTGCAAACATACTCTGCTTCTGACTGACACTGGGTTGCTTGACCCCATATGCAGCCTGCCTGATATGCAGCACATTTAGTGTGTTGAAGCAGAGCTGCCCTTGTTGGAGGAATGGCTTCATATGGCCTCTGCTTTCGGGCAAACATGTCATGTCTAGCCTCATCTACACTGACAGCTGTGCTTGATTGATCATACAGCAGGACCACAAACTTCCAGGATCTCCAGGTCACTATTGTGAAAGAGTGGAATGTTGGTGGCAATCATTTTATAGCCATCATGTTGAGAAACATGATGGGTAGGTGGCGATAGGAGGGGTTCCTTTGTGGCCAACATTTCATTCAATTAGTTGATCTCTTGGCTGACATGGGATTTTCATTTGCCATTTTGGGGGATTGTTGTCTGATTAAGGCCGAGGGGTTATCCTTTTACCACCTCAATCATAGACATAGTACACATTCAAGTATGGGATACAGGTTTGGGTCACCTACACCTAGCCAGATCATTCATCCAGTGCCACCAATTTGAACGATTCTCTTGAAATATGCCATTAATCTGCTGCACTACCACGAAAGCTACAGGTCAATGGACTGTACTTCTGGCTTGTTAAAAAAAGTTTTCACAGATTCTCCAACAGCTAAAAAATTCTCAAGCGTTCGAACAAAGACAGAAGCAATTGTAAATGCCGTGATAGCCCCACATTCTGTTGAAGTTGTGCTAGAAGCACTTCAAGATATCCCCTACTGTGGCGTGTCTACTGATGGCAGCAATCATGGAGCAGTGAAAATATTCCCTCTGTTCATTCAGTATTTTGATTGGAAAAACGGTGTTGTGCAAAGTAAATTACTTGAAATTAAAAACACCCCAAATGAATCAGCTGAAATTATTTCACAGTACATAAAAGACACACTGGAAAAGAAAGGGATATTTTCTAAATGCATTGCATTTACTGGTGACAACTGCAACACAAATTTTGGAGGAATCCGGCATAATGAGGATGGAAAGAATGTTTTTGCAAATTTAAAAAAGTCCTTGCAGAACACAGCTCTTATTGGAATACTGTAGGCTGTCCAGCACATATTCTGAACAATTGTGTTCACCAAGGAGCAGACACACTGGATGTTGACATTGAGCAAATAATTTTCAAAATGCATCAGCACTTCCACATTTACACTGTGCGCACCGAGAGTCTGAAGGAGTACTGTGAGTTTGCTGATGTTGAATTTAGAGCTCTCCTCTCTCATAGCAAGACACGATGGCTGCTACAGATGTATCCAGCTGTGAAAGCGTTCTTTTTGTCACAGGAAAAACCACCAATGCAGATCAGGAAGTTTTTTGAAGATGAGTTCAGTGAGATTTACCTCTGGCAAATGCATTCACTCAAGTGTGTATTTCAGTCGAAAATTCAAGAGATGGAGAGAGAGAACAATTCAGTCGTGGAAGTAAAGAGGATTCTAAACAGGGTCCATAGCATGCTTGATGAACGCAAGAGGAACAACTTCATGCCTCTTAAAGTCAAGAGTATGCTGGCACAAAATCAGAAGGATGGGTATGGTCAAAGGTGTGAGCATTTCAGTGCTCAAGTACAGGGCCTGTACAGTACATGTTTGGACTATCTAGAGAGATGGATGGCACCCATGGAGGAGTTTTCCACATTTATGTGGATGGATCTAAGTGAGATTCCTGACTGGAATGACGTTGAGGGCTGTATCAGGCACCCAGCTGGGAAAGGGGTGGACATTGACTCAAAGCGCTTTGATCAGGTCACCAATGTAAAGAATTTAATTGAGATAAGTAACAGTGATGCAGACTTCAGTGATCTACAAGCACACCAGAGGCGGACCAGATTCTTTGAAAGATCCAAAAGTGTTTCATTCAGAGCTTCTTAAGATGGCACAGTTTTTTTGCCATACCTGCTCACAATGCAAATGTTGAGCGTATATTTTCACTGATGCAAGCCCAATGGACCAAGGAGAGGAATCGCTTGTCTGTTGATTCACTGAAGGGGATTCTGTGCACCCAGTACAATTACAAGAACATGACCTGCAAAGACTTCCATTCTTACTTAATGAGTAATCGTACTGTTGGGAAAGATTCAGTCCTCTGAAAAATATGCCCCACGTGAGGAGGACTGAAAAGTATCAGCCATTGTACAACTTTTCAATTTTAAAAATGTCTTATTTTGTGCAATATTTCATTATTTTTTATTTAGATAATAGTTTATTTTTATAATTTTTTACCATTGTTGTGACTATAATTTACATTGTATACAAATGTATAATTTGTTTTCGCACATTTAAAACTTTCAAGTGTTCAAAATAGCCTTTTGAGGCAGTGTTTTTCTGTTAGCATTGGGCCGGCCAATAAAGCTCGGTATCACATTTGTATGAATTCACATGTTTATACTTGCATAACCAACCCCCCCCCCCCTGAAGTGTCCTCTTTTTCACAAACTCAAATTTGGTCACCCTACTGTATGAGGGCATTCAAGTAGGTGGGAACAGAACTTTTGGGTTAGTTGTAGACCAGGCGCGCCGCCGCTTTCTGGATCATATAGACTACATCTCATTTGTCACGTACAGTAGGCTTCATCTTTCATGTGCACAGGAAAACCCCAGACATTTGCACGAGCACATAGTCACGTGGCTAAATCTTTCAGGTCCACAGAAAAACCACAGACATTTGCACGAACACATAGTTTTTAGCACATAGTCGAAGAAGAAAGACATGATTTTGCAGACGCTCTCACAAACTCTAGCCTACCATATGCCCAAAAACATCATCATCTATACCATCAATGTGAATTATGCAATATAGTTGAAATTCTGCAGAATTCGGCTCGAGTCCACAAATCTCTATAGGATGATATACATCACGGCATCACGAGTCCACAAATCTCTATAGGATGACATACATGACGGCACCCAAAAGGATCATTTGTCATGTAGGCTACATCTCATTTGTCACAGACTACATATTTCTGGTCCACAGGAAAACCACAAACATGTGCACAAGCACATAGTCACGTAGGCTACATCTTTCAGCTCCACATGAAAACCACAGACATTTGAACAAGCACATTTTAAAAAAGAAGAAAGAACATTTGCAGATGCTCTCACAGATTCTACTATAAGCCAATAAAATTGACTACTCCATCAATATGATAATGCAATATACAATATCAATACAATTACTAGACAATATAGTTAGAATTCTTACAATTCTGAGAAATGATCATGATATTCCAGCATCCTCCACATTTGTTGGCACCCCCGGTACAGTTAAGCAAAAAAGGCATGAAAAATACCCTTTTGGCAATTCATCTTATTGTCTCATAATTAAAACAATGAGGAAAAACATTTACATTTACGTTTTTTCATTTGGCAGACACGCTTATACAAAGGGACTTACAGCAAAAACATTTAAGCATTTTAACATGTAAGCTACAGAGCTACTGCTACAGCAATAGAATTTGAAAAAAATGCCCAGATCCGTTTATTGGGTGCCACGGATGTCTATCAAATGGGTCTGTGCATAGCTCATCATCGTCTTGCTTTCCCCCCTGTTCTGTGATTGGTTCCCTATCTCAGGCGAAAATTTGCTCCATGGTCTCCAGGCATGGAGGTATTATATATAACTGGAGAGAGTGACTAAGTCCCGCCCTCCATACAAATGAATGGTGGAGGCTAGGCTAGTAAATCCGGCCAATTCATAGTCAACGCCATCTTGAACACTGGGGTTCGGATCCAGCGCCAGTCGGCTCTGACCATGCGCCAAGTTACAAAGCTGGAAATGACGCATGGACCAACGTCGATTTTTATTGGATATTCTGTAAAAAGAGAGTCGTCCTCCAGTAAGAGGGTGGCAATAATGCACATAAAGTCCTTGCTTCATAACAACAAAAAGTTGCTCGGGAACGCGCATGGAGTCTGAGTGAAGTCGCCCTGAAGCGCAACTTAATTTCATTGGATAACAGCGGCTCTAACAAAGAGCGGTCTGCCTGCTGTCCTGCTGCAAATATGCATTTGAACATGACGTGAAATATCCGTAGTCAAACTATAAATAAACTATTCGGTTTTTAGTGCCAAGTGTAGCGCATTTTTACAGTCTATGATTGGTTTGTTTTTATTTTATTGTTTGCCATCTCAGCGGGTGCTCTAAACGTATTCTAGCGTTGGCCCATGACCAAATCAAGCCAATAATAGCCAGTAGCCACAATAATTACTGGAGCCAGAGCCCTCAATAGCCACCCTGTTTTGAAAATAATATTGAAGATATTCAATATTATTGAAGATAGTATTGAAGATAACGCACAGAACGGTCAGCCTGAGCGGACAATTACGTCCCCAACTCATCTAAAATGTGGTGTCTTTACTTAGAGTTGTACACCGCAGATGGTGAAGTAACCGTTAAAGAGAATGTTGTCTGCGGACTCAGCAAAAAAACAGTTTACTTGCGCATCCATGACATCCAATCTTCGCGCTCACCTGTGGAGTTACCATCCAAATGAGGCAGCGGTGTCAGAGGCACAGTAGACGGCCAGAGCATCGCCAGGCATCCAACATCGTATGATGGCATACTTTCCGTAAATCCTAAATTATGTCCGGCGTCTGCTATTTACTTAGGCTGCGCAAAGCACAGGTATTTATTTGAGGTAGGCTTATTCGAGGCAGACCTTTTCTACGTTATTGTGAGACATGCGTTTTGTTTGGAGTGGCATACCAGGCTATCAAACGCAGACGATTTTCGGTTTTGGTATGACATTTAATTTACTTTTTGACTTTTATTATATAGTTAAATGTTGGGACTGATGGGCATTTAGATCTAGAGGGTATTTGATGATCACTGTAAAGTTTCGTGTAGTTGAAAAAGTGTTGGAATTTCCAGCTGTTTATTGCGAGACAAGGCCTTTCCTTCATTCATTGAACGTACGCTGTGCTCTAATGGAAACCTTATTGCATAGCGAAGTAGCCTAAATTGAGTTTTTTTTTTTAATTATGCATGGTTTACTTTTTATTAAATTCGTAGGCTGGAATGCCTCGCGTCAATAATTGTGTTTAAATGTAGTAGCCTAGTGCTTCAGCCTCTGGCAAGCTCCAAAGGGGGCGGCTATAGGTTGAGAGCAAGGTGTTGGAGACCCATGGTGTAACGAGACAAGGTCTTTATGCCGCTGTTTATGCCGCTGTGTAATTTATTGTCTGTAATCATGTTTAGGCTATGTTTGTTCGGGACAAACAACAACAAAACAAGATCAATACAATTTTCTTTATTTGTCATATGATGGATAAACAACCACAATATGCACGTCTTCTCATAGGCTCCTCAAGAAATACGCACTGAATAACTTTTGGCTGTAGCCGCCGGATAGGTACCCGCCCACCAACATGTACGCGCATGAGAG